>NW_012114932.1:10591960-10617615 GCF_000951035.1 Colobus angolensis palliatus | reverse complement strand
TTGCTTTAGGACTTGCTATTGTATTTGACCCAATCTTCTTTCTAACCCAAGCATTTAGACAGCTTCCACCTGGGTTTTTTTTAACTTTTTTTTTTTTTTTTTTAGCTTCAGTACAAATTAAAAGGCTTTATATATTGGCAAGTAACTTTTTTTTCTTTAGAGATGCACATTTTTCTTAGAAATCTAAGACTATAGAATAGAGTATGCATGCTGAACTTCTCTTAAGAATGACTCCATGAATTTTGCACGAAGGATGCTCCCAGTCGATAAAAGGGCCTGGCAAGGCACATGAGACTGCTCAGATCCCTCATCTCTCACTCATGTTTTTCCTTCAAATAACATCTTTCCTTATAAAAGAGGAAGAAACCAAATGAAAAACGCTTGGACTAGGCAGCTATACATAAGCACTTCGTAAGATTGCCTGAAGAAGAATGCAAGGAGATGGATTTTTTTTCCTTCTACTAAACTCTGAGGACCTTCGGATCACAATTGTCACTGTGATGGCCTTCTCAGAAGCAAAGCAGCCCCTTGTCCCCAGCTTTCTTTCCTCACTGTGGCCTGATGGCTTCCCATATTCATGTGACTTTGTCACATCATGCAGTCTTTACAAATGAGTCACAGGAATGCTTTCCTTCCCTTCCCTTCCCTTCCACAGTAGAGAAGGACTTGAAAAGCATTCAAGAGACTTAGTCTCTCTCCATGTCTGAGTAGGCTTCAAAAATGCTGAAGATCAGAGTCAAAGAAGGCTATGTCTCCCTCACCTCTTCCTTCCTGGATCCCTGTTTGGCCCAGCTAGAAAGCAAAATCGCTTCCTAATGCTGGGCAGGCAGGGACTGGAAAGGACTCTGGACTGGGTGTCAGGAAACCTGACTTCACATTCAGGTTCTGTCAGTTACCAGTTATGTGGCCTAGGGCTAAATCACTTCTCCACTAGGCTTGATCTTTTATCTGAATAGAATGAGTTAAAAGAATTAACTCTGTAAAATCAGTGAAACAATATCCAGCTTTGGCCACAACTCCTTTTTCTAAATGAGTGTCTTCATATCAGATTCCTCAGGGAGAGAGTCAGATTACTGCAAGTGTATCTGATTCCGATTTCAAAGAAGGTTCTGGAATGACTCCATTTGCCCTAAGAATGCACCAGAATAAAATGATTTCTTATATTCAGGTAGCATTTTAAAAATTCTAAGTAGCTTTTGCTTATCCCACTTATTTAGTCCTCCTGTTGAGCACAGATTTGGAGTACATTGTTGGAGTCCCTCTAATGTGCTTTGCTGCTAACAGGCTGGCACTCCCACCCATGAGAAGATTGCTCGGGTGCACTGGGTCCTCCTTTTTCTCCTGGTTCCTCCCATCGTGGGGGACACCTCCTGCTGACTGGCCAATAACAGAAGTATGTGAGAATACAAAAGGCCAACTCCTTTGCCCCAAGGTGAATAAATTCTGAGATGTAATTTATGCTCTGCAGTGCCCCTCCCTCAAAAATCAGGCTGAACTATAGCAAAGATATAGAAACAACCCAAGTGTCCATCAATGAATAAGATAAAGAAAATGTTTTTTATATATATGCACACACTTTTATATATATATATATATACACACACACACACATATTATATATATACACACGTATATACACATTGGAATACTATTCAGCCATTAAAAAGAATAAAATTAGGTCCTTTGAAGCAATGTGAATGAAACTGAATGCCATTATCTTAAATGAAACAAGTCAGACACAGAAAGACAAATACTGCATGTTCGTGCTTATAAGTGGGAGCTAAATAATGTGTGCACATGGACTTAGAGTGTGGAATGATGGACAGTGGAGACTCGGAGTGGTGGGGCAGTGGGAGAGGGCAGACGATGAGGTATTATGTAAGGAGTACACTGCACATTATTTGGGTGATGTATACCCTAAAATCCCTGACATTACTACTACACAATTTCTGCATGTAACAAAATTATATACTTGTATGCCATACATTTATACAAGTAAAAAGAAAAGTCAGGCTGAGTGTGGGCTCCTTCCCATTCCCTGTGTCTCTTCCCCCCACTCTCACTGGCTTCTCCTGGAAGCACTTTTTCACTACATCACTTGCAACTGAAATCTTGGCTCAGAAGAACCTGATCTAATAAAACAGGAGATTTAAACAACAAAGTAAGGGTGGCAGGACACAGTAGGCGTGTTATGAAAAGACCCATGTTCGCACTGCTGCCACATGACAGCTCTCGGGCCTGGAGCAAGGTGCCCCGAGCCCCAGGCTTCTCTTTCCTCATTTGTGAAATGGAAATAAGTATGCCTGGGCTGGGCACAGTGGCTCACGCCTGTAATCCCCACACTTTGGAAGGCCGAGGCAGGTGGATCATTTGAGGTCAGAGTCCAAGACCAGCCTGGCCAACATGGTGAAACCTTGTCCCTACTAAAAATACAAAAAATGTAGCCGGGCGTGGTGGCACATGCCTGTAATCCCAGCTCCTAGGGAGGCTGAGGCAGGAGAATCGTCTCAGCCTGGGATGTGGAGGTTGCAGTGAGCCGAGATTGGGCCACTGCACTGCAATCCGGGTGACAGAATGAGACCCTGTCTCAAATAAAATAAAATAAGAAATAAAGAAAAAAAAGAAAGAAAATAAGTATGCCCGCTGTGCGTACTATATGGTTGTTGGGAGGACCAGAGGAGATCATGGATGATGGAAGTATTTGAAATCTGCCAGGCACCATGCAAACATAAGCAAACTAATTTTTAAATTGAAAACAAAATTATAACCTAAAGCTAAAGTCACTGATAGGGTTTCAGAAGAAATCAATTCAACAGCAGTTATAAAATACAGAAAACATACTTCACATCTTATTCTCCTCTTCCCTCTTCCTCTCCCACATTTTTCATACTTCCATCATCCAAAATCTTTGCTGTTTTTTTCAGGACTCCACCTGTGTTGGAACACTGATAGTGACTAAAGAAAGTGTTGGCCGGGCGCGGTGGCTCACGCCTGTAATCCCAGCACTTTGGGAGGCTGAGGCGGGCGGATCACAAGGTCAGAAGATTGAGACCATCCTGGCTAATATGGTGAAACCCCGTCTCTACTAAAAATACAAAAAAATACAAAAAAATTAGCTGGGCGCGGTGGTGGGCGCCTGTAGTCCCAGCTATTAGCTACTCGGGAGGCTGAGGCAGGAGAATGGCGTGAACCCGGGAGGCAGAGCTTGCGGTGAGCCGAGATCGCACCACTGCACTCCAGCCTGGGCCACAGAGCGAGACTCTGTCTCAAAAAAAAAATAAAGTGTTGCATTCGCCTCTTTGGTTACTCACAGGTTTTCACCTGGTTAACGATCTTTGCCATGCCTGCCTGTGTCCACTGTCCACTCCTGAAGACTGCTTTTCATCTTATTAGTCCCTTATTTCTTTCATTTCAAATTGCATTGGATCTTAAAACTTCAGGAAGGAAATAGGCGTCCCTTGAGTTGTTATAGGTCATAGTTCAAATGTCATACTTCAGATTGTGTGAGGCTGTCATAAATTGATGGAACACAATAAAATAGTTACCAAAATGTATGGCCCAGATGGTGGCTTGATTAAAAACATCTCAGTGTGTCCAAAATATCATGGCAGGCATGCACAATTTTTTTTCCATGAAGGCCCTACAAGATTCATGATAACGTTTTATTTTTAATGAGGATCTAATTAGAGAGCTCAGCATGAGAGTCTGAACACATGAGCAGTCAGTATAGTTTGGTGCAATAAAATATTCCTTGAGCCCGTAGGCACCAGGGATAAAAGGAAGACTAGCACATAGACCCTGGTTGGGGAAACAGATACAAAAACCAGGTCATTAGAATATGATAAGGGCCCAGTATGCTCAGAGTGATGGCATCCATTTGGGGGCTCAAAAAACGCTTTCCCATTTAAAGGGGTGTCCAGTCTTTCGATGTCCTTGGGCCACATTGGAAGAAAAAGAATTACCTTGAGCCACACATACAATACACTAACATTAACAATAGCAGATGAGCTTTTAAAAATTGCAAAAAAACATAATCTCATGTTTTAAGAAAGTTTACAAATTTGTGTTGGGCCACATTCAACGCCGTTCTGGGCTGCATGCTGCCTGCAGGCCGTAGGTTGGACAAGCTTGATCTAAAGCAACACCTTCTCCAGTTTTTATGAGACTCCTTGAACCCGGGGCCTTCTATGCAGTATTCCGCACCTTCGCCTCCTTGATGCCTTCTCATCCCTTGGGACTCTTGACTCATGCATTTTTTCAAACACACATTTGTTGTGTGCCTAATTCTGCCAGGTACTACTGTAGACACTAGAATTTCCACATAGAAAGACACGACCAATCCTAGCAGTCTGATTATAGAGCTTACGTTCTAGCAGTAAGAAATAGACCATTGAAAAGGAATTAGGTAAACTATAGGACTGCAGACTGCAGAAACCACCATGAAAGAAGTACACAGAGTTGTGAGACGAACAAGAAACAGGAGAGGCTTCCTTGAGGTCAGGGAAAGCCTGTCCAACAGGAGACATTTGAACTAAGACATGAAAAAGGAGAGAACATGTTCTAGGTAAAGGGAATGTCCGTGAGGCTGGAAGAATTTGTTGTAATCAAGTGACCAAAAGGAGGCCAGTGTAGCTGGCTTCCATAAACGAGGAGTTGGGTGCCAGGGGGTGAAGCCAAAGGGTGAAGCTCCGCCGTCTTCTGGGTCGTGGGAAGAAACTAGATTTCATTGTTAGTGCCATGCAGCGTTTGAAGCCAAAACCGCATTTAAAACACACACTCGAAAGGAAATCTGGTATCAAAAGCCATGGCAAGGAAAAGCGCCATCTCTGGGTGAGCCGCCGTCAGCTCTCAGCAGGTTCACTGACTTGCTCGCCGCCTCCCCCTGCCTCCATCTTTACCCTGCCAGAGTCCATTCTCAACATAGATCCTTTATCAGGTTAGTGAAATCGTGTTATTTTTCTGCCTTACATTCTGACACGGTTCCTTGTACCATTCGCAGGAAAACCTGGAATCCCCAGGGCCTCACACCCCAAACTCTGTCGTCCTCATCTGCCCCACCACACTGGCTTCCTTGCTGCCTAACACGGCCATGCTCTCTCTCCCTGTAGGGCTTTTGCGCTGCTGCGCCCTCTGCCTAGAACCGTTTCTCCCAGGATAGCTGCATGACTGACTTTATCACCTCCTTCAGTTCCTTGCTCAATGTCACCATCTATTTTTTCTTCCTTTTTTTTAATTTTTATTTTTATTTATTTATTTATTTTTTGGAGTTGGAGTCTTGTTCTTTCGCCCAGCCTGGAGTGCAGTGGTGCGATCTTGGCTTACTGCAAGCTCCGCCTCCCGGGTTCAAGTGATTCTCCTGCCTCAGCCTCCCGAGTAGCTGGAACTACAGGCCCGTGCCACCACGCCTGGTTAATTTCTGTGTTTTTGGTGGAGATGGGGTTTCGCCATGTTGACCAGGCTGGTCTGGAACTGCTGACCTCAAGTGATCCACCCGCCTCAGCCTCCCAAAGTGCTGGGCTTGCAGGCGTGAGCCACGGCGTCTGGCCCAATGTAACCATCTTAATGAACATCCCATTCCCCTCCACACCCCTGCCACACCTCCACCACAGCCTCCTCACCCTGCTCTGCTTTTTTTCCCCCATAATACTTGTCATCTTCTAACGTCTTCTACCATTTGCTTATCGTGTCTATTTCTTATTGTCTGGGTCCCCCTTGAGAGTCTGGAATAAGCTCCACCAGGCAGAAATCTTTTGTCT
Organism: Colobus angolensis palliatus; assembly: GCF_000951035.1. NCBI lineage: Eukaryota > Metazoa > Chordata > Mammalia > Primates > Cercopithecidae > Colobus > Colobus angolensis. The sequence continues at coordinate 10,611,859 of NW_012114932.1, read as the reverse complement.
GTGGGGAGTCGTGGGAGCTATCCATAGCCATGGGCGCTCGGTCCTTCTAGGTCTAGTGCAGGAGTGGATTTCCCTGCCCCCCTGAGTTGGGCGTGGCTGTGTGACTTGCTTTGGCCAATAGAAAGCGAGCAGAAGGGATGCGTGGTGCTGCTGCTGCGGGCAGAGCTCTCTGCAACCAGCACATCCGCCACATCCCTTCCTCTCTCTGACACAGCATCTGCACCTTTGTAGATGGCGACTGCTCCACTGGGCCCGCTCTCTAAGTGATTAATTTGAACATTATTCCCCTGGCAGCCATCAAAGGACATAGAGTATGATAAAGGAATAAACCTTGCCTTTTAACCCACTGTGACTTGGCAATTGTTTGTTACTGCAACACACTTAGACTATTCTGACTATGTCTCATTTGTTCAGGGATGCCTCCTGAGTACTGATGACAATGCCAGGTGCACAGCATATGCTCCATAAGTTTGTTGAGTGAATTTCTCTGTCTTTACTCTTAAATTTTTACACAGCATATTTTAAATTTAAATGTACTAAAGTTGTCACCAATATCTGGACACAAGCTTTATTCCATTGTGTGTTCTGTGACTGACATGGTCAACCATCAACATTGAGTACCTACTATACAGGTTAGGTCTCTCTTAGGGCCCCAGAAGAATAAGCCAGTGTGTCTACCTTAAGATAGTTTGCAATCTAGTTGCAGAAACAGAATATGTGTTCAGAATCATCTGCTCCACTGTGTAGTAGTGGGTGATATATCCTAAAACTGTCCTGAGAGTTCAGGGGTGGAAGCCGCTAATGACGATGAGGCTAGTGAGAGAAGGGGATAGGAGGCTACCGGAGCTGGGCCTTGAGGACGTAGTCAAGCGAAAATAGAGCTGGGAAAAGAGGATTTCTGCCAGAAGGAACAACATTCAATCACACACAAGCAGGAATAGATCTTGAAACATTAGAAGGTAACATATACCACGATGGGTAGAGGCCAGATTTCTTCGATTGCAATGATGGATGTCTATGTGCTGGCTCCACGACTTTAGACGAGTCAGATAACTTCTCCATGCTTCAGTTTCCTTATTTATAAGGTGGCAATTATGGTGATACCTACCTCAGCCAGGCACAGTGGCTCACACCTATCATCCCAGCACTTTGACAGGCCGAGGCAGGAAGATCACCTGGACCCAGAAGCTGAAGACCTGCCTGGGCAACATGGTGAAACCCCATCTCTACAAAAAAATACAAAATTAGCCAGATGTGGTGGCATGTGCCTGTAGTCCCAGCTACTTGGGAGGCTGAGGCGGAGAATCGTTTTAGCCCCAGAGACAGAGGTTGCAGGGAGCCGAGATTGTGCCACTGCACTCCAGCCTGGCTGACAGAGTGAGACCCTGTCTCAATAATAATAATAATAATAATACCTACTTTAAAGGGTTGTTGTGTAGATTAAATGAATCAATACATACAGCGTTTAGGATTGTACCTGGCAGATGGGAAGCATTCATTTGGAAAGAAGAGTTGAGAATTGAGCAGATCTCAGATTTTGCAAGATCTTGAATCTGAAATAAAGCAGTCTAATGTCATTCTATAAGCAAGAGTATTTTCCATTTGCAGTTTAAAGATTTTTATCAGAAATCTGTATTTTAGAAGCTTCACATCACAGCAAGGTGAGTCTGGGTTGAAAGTGGGAGACACTGGAGGCAGAGAGACTGGTTTAGAGGCAGACATGATAATCTCACTGTGGGCCATTTTAAGCACACACCATGGTAATGGCCAAGGAAGAAACATGCCGGAGACACCCTGGAGAAGGTGCTCTGGACCTACCAACGGGTCGTGTGGGAAAGGAAAAAAGAAGCAAATGGCCCCAAAATCTCAGGATCTGGATGACTAAGAAATATAATGATAACACTGACCAAAATGGTGAAGATCAGAGGGGAGCAGATTTTAAGTGAAAGACAACAAATTCTATTTTAGACACTAAAGTATCAAGGTCAAGCTATTTAGAAAGAAATTAGATATGATAAACTGAAGCTTAACTTAAGGCTACACTCAAATGTCATTCAGAAAACCTTCCCCAAATAACTTATCTGAAATACCTCCCTCCTCCCTCACTCTCTAGCTCATCACCCTAATTTATTTTCTTCATTTCAGTTCATGGCACAATAAGACCGTACATATTTGTTTATTTGGTACTTGTTTGTACGGCCCCTCCCCAACTCTCTAATGTAAACTCAGCAAGAACAGGAACCTTTTCTTTCTTATTCATTGCTGCATCTTCAGAGCCCAGGAGAGTGCCTGGCCCAGTCGGCTTTCAATAACTATTTTGTGGAATAAACTCATCTTTATCTGGGAGCTTAATTGCCAAATATATACTCACAACCCAAGGTCACCTTCAATCTGTATGGAGACTTCTATCCTTTTATTATTAGGGCTTCATACACAGACACACACACACTCAGAGAGCGAGAGAGAGAGGATCAAGGAAGACTAGCTAGTAAAGAATATTAAAATATAAGACTGCATAAATTCAAATGAGAATGGTCAGTGGAACAGAGTGAGTATAGAGAGACTTGAATGAACCCATGTGAGGATTTTGTGTAAGTAAAGTGGTAATCAGTAGAAGAAAGATATGTTTCAATCAATATTGTGAGCAAAACTCACCAGCCATCTGGAAGAAAAACATATCTCGATCCTTTCCTCAAGCGTTACACCAAAATAAATTTCAAATGTGTCAAATTTTTAACCATTAGGTAAGAAATCATCAAAAGAAAATTATCAAAGTCATAGAAGAAAATAGCTCATTTTTAAAAAAACAGCTGTGGATTGAGAAAAGCCTTTCTAAGAATAGTATGAAATGCACACACCATAGTAGAATATTTAATGAATATACACATATTAAAGACATCCCCACACGTGCAAAAAAAAAATTTCATAACTTCAAAAGACAGCAGAGTTAAAAATTATTTAGAATTTGGCCCACAAATATCTAATTTCTTTAACGTGCAACAAAACTATTATAAATAAAAAGTAGACGTGTGGAAAATGAACAAGCTATAGTAAATAAACACCAATGATTAGTAAACATAAAGGCATCGACCTCACTCACAATTTTTTTAAACATTGGTTAAAACCATGAGATAGCAATGCCAACAATTTCAAAGTCTGACAATGCTAAAGGCTAGGGGATGTGGGTGAAATAACAAACCCTCATACATCGTTGGTGGGAGTGTAAATATATATTACCTTTTTATGGTCATTTAGCAATAACAGCCAAAAATGTACATTTCCATACTGTATTAATCAGAGTTCTCTGAAGGGACAGAATTAACGGGATGGATGTGTATATGAAGGAAAGTTCATCAGAAGAATTGACTCACATGATCACAAGGTGAAGTCCCACAATAGGCCGTCTGCAAGGTGAGGAGCCAGGAAGCTAGTCCCAAACTCCCCAAACCTCAAAAGTAGGGAAGCTGATAGTGCAGCCTTCAGTCTGTGGCCGAAGGTCCGAGAGCCCCTGGCAAATCACTGGTGCAAGTCCAAGAGTTCAAAGCTGAAGAACTTGGAGTCTGATGTTCGAGGTATCCAGTATGGGAGAAAGATGGAGGCCAGAAAACTTAGCCAGTCTAGTCTTTCCACCTTCTTCTGCCTGCTTTTATTCTGGCCGCACTGGCAGCTGATTAGATTGTGCCCACCAAGATTGAGGATGGGTCTGTGTTTCCCAATCCACTGACTCAAATGTTAATCTCCTTTGGCAAACCCCTCACAGACACACCCAGAAACAACAATACTTTGCATCCTTCAATCCAATCAAATTGACGCAATATTAGCAATCACACACACCTTTTGGCCACGTAATTTCACTTCTAAGAATTTAACCTATAGAATATACTCGCACGAGTACACAAAGATTACAAGAAAGTTCATTGACAAGTTGCTTGTCAACACATACAGTACTTATCTGCCCCCAGAATTATAGGACTTCTATTCAGTAGAATACAATGCAGTTGTTGAAAACAGTGAGATAGATCTATAGGGACCAACCAAAAGATGTTTACAATATACTGTTAAACAAAAGCAAAAAACAGAAGTAGCTGAAGAGCATCTACAACATGGTCCTGCAGGTGTAAAAAGCAAAAAGACAAATATAAAACTCCTTGTATATGCAATAAAAACTTTCAGAATGTTAGATAAGCAGTCTCTTATATAAGCAGCTTCCTATTAGCATTCAGAAAGCTTTCATTGCATATACAAAGATTTTTATGTTTGTCTTCTTGCTTTTAAAGACATAGGGGGTGTGACTAAGGGTGAAGTGACCCCTTTGATTTTCACCTTATACTCTCTCAATATTAGAAATTGTTGATGATGAATATGATTACTGTTCGAATTTCACAAAAGGAAGAATAAAGCCCTCAGTGTTTCAGTCACATGCTCCTTTTGACCCATCCCCCAAAAAGAGTATCTCTAGTGTCTGCCTGATTATTCCTGAGTTTGAAATGACAAGTCCTTAGGCCAGCCCAAGATATCTACCAACTGGAACATTAGGAAATCATGTCAATTTCCAGAATCTTCTGAAACTGTGCAGGAGGTTTTTTTGTTTTGTTTTTTTAAGAAAGTAACAATTAAGTTTTGTTTTCTTATCTCCAGTAATCATCAAAAACTTAGTCAGGGACAACCAGAAATCCTAAAATGGTGCATGTGCCTTAAAATACCCAACTTTCCTTCCCTTGTTCAGTTGATAACAACTTGGGATCCTCTCCACCACTGCCAGGGGAGATAGGAAGCTGAAAGAACGACTGGCAAGCCTGTGTCATGACAGGAAGGTCTGTGGCCAATCCATCGGAAGGCCAAACAATTCTAAACAGCTACATCACAGGTATACGTACATGTGCACACATGAAAGTGTGTGTGGTGAGAGAGAGATTCCAAGTCAGTATCATCGTTTCATCAAAGATGTTTAAATCCAGAAGTACTATATGTATTATTTATATTCATGCCTTGTTTCAAAATCATTTAAGGCAAAGAGATGACATTTTAAAAATCCCCCAAAGATCTAGATTATTATTCTTGCAACTTAAAATGAGTGTATATTTCTGCTTTGGGGTCTAAGACACCAATAACATATTTTTAAGGCTTTAACTCACTTTTGCTGTGCCTGATCTTTTCCAAGAATTTAAAAGAGATTTCTTTAGAAAAATGGAAGAATATTTTCAATTATATTTTGTCCTTGATTTTTTACAAGAGCTGTTATATAAAGCATAGTTTGTATAGTGTCCCACCTTTTTAACACATCAGAAAAAATATTAAAAATTGTCAAGATTGGATTTTCCTAACTTACCCTTTTTACACTAAATGATCAATTGTGTCTATCAGTTGGAATAGCCAGACACTTTAGAAAGAAATAAAAACAATTAGTTGAGAAAAATAAAAGCAGCATTATGAATAAACTATGTACTTTTGGCAAAGGAACTGAGGCATGGATCATATTACGTCTATTCTGTTTTAATTGTCAATCTCATCTCACTGGATGGTAGTCAGGGTTCCAGAGAGTTCGTTTCTTCAGTATCTACTTCTTTGACACCCTTTCTTGTCCGCCTATGAGATGTTTTCTTCCTGAGTCCCTCACTAGGCCTACCAGTTGACCATGAGGCTCTGATCCCTGTGAGTTTATTCAGCATCTGATGCTACTAATATAAGATCTTCTTACCGTTAACTCTACAGATGATTTTTGCTGTTGCTGCAGGAGTGAAGAGGAGAGTGAACATGTGTTCACTCTTCTAGATACATGGCACACGTTATTCATTTAGTCTTCATAGCAACACCATGCAGTAAATTTTATTATTATCACATCTCTCTCATTTGCAATCAGTGGCTTAGAAATGTTAAATAAGTTTCCCAGTGTTGCTCAGCTAATGGTGGTGGAGCTCAGACTTGAACTCAGGTCTGTGAATTCCAAAACCCATGCTATAGGCCAGGTCAAACTAAAGGGCAAGCCAGATGGCCTGCTGCCCAGGAGTGCTAATCTATAAAAAGCACAGGACATTACTGGAGTAAATCAGTAATGTGTTGTCAGTTCACTGAGGTTCTCATACACAAATCTTCACGTAGTTATAAACTGATTGCACTGCTACTCAGCTACATGGCTCCTGCAAGTGGAAATAACACTGCCACCAGCACCAGTACTTGCTACCTCAGTTGAGTATTTTTATGAAACACATTGCAGGCTGCACAGTGCAGCTGCAGACCACGACCCACCAAGCCAGGGGACACTCACATGAGTCTCACAATCCATTCACAGTCAGCTCAAATTCTAAACCCAAATAATGCTGGTCCAATGCTTGTAATTGGGAATGCATTCAGTTGTAAATAGTTTTCATAATAGCTTCCCAAGAATTTCTTCACTTTGGACAACTACAATTAATGAAGAAATCACGATTCTGGACATTAAAGAAAAGAGGAAAGCGTCTTATTTTCTATTGGGAGAACCCACTCCCGATGTTTAACGTGGGTTCTTTTCTATTTCCTAACTGTCTCGGCTGGGTTAAGAAATAAAGGGAAAGAGCACAAGCGAGAGAAATTTAAAGCTGGGTGTCCGGGGCACACATCACATGTCGGCAGGATCCGTGATGTTCCCTGAGCTGTAAAACCAGCAAGTTTTTATTAGCGATTTTCAAAAGGGGAGGGAGTGCACGAATAGGGTGTGGGTCACAGAGATCACATGCTTCACAAGGTAATAAAATATCACAAAGTAAATGGAGGCAAGGCAAGATCACAGGACCACCGGATGAGGTGAAATTAAAATTGCTAATGAAGTTTCGGGGCATGCATTGTCTTTGATAACATCTTATCAGGAAACGGGGTTTGAGAGCAGATAACCTGTCTGACCACAATTTATTAGGCGGGAATTTTCCTCCACCTAATAAGCCTGGGAGCGCTACAGGAAACCAGGGTGTATTTCATCCCTTCGGCTTCAACCATAAAAGACGGGACACCTTAAAAGGGGCCGTCTATAAGCCTACCTTCAGGGCACATTCTCTTTCTCAGGGATGTTCCTTGCTGAGAAAAAGAATTCAGCGATATTTCTCCTATTTGCTTATGAAAGAGGAGGAATATAGCTCTGTTCCGTCCGGCTCACCGGCGGCCAGTTCAAAGTTACCTCTCTGTTCCCTAAACATTGCTGTTATCCTGTTCTTTTTTTAAGACGTCCAGATTTCATATTGTTCAAACACACATGCTCCACAAACAATTTGTGCAGTTGATACAATCACAGGGTCCTGAGGCAACATTCATCCTACTCAGCTTACGAAGAAGATGACGGGATTAAGAGATTAAAATAAAGACAGGCATAGGAAAACACAAGGGTATTGATTGGGGAAGTGATAAGTGTCCATGAAATCTTCACAATTTAAGTTTGGAGATTACAGTAAAGACGGATGTAAGAAATTATAAAAGTATTAATTTGGTGAAGTAATAAATGTCCATGAAATCTTCACAATTTATGTTCTTCTGCTGAGGCTTCAGCTGGTCCCTCCGTTCGGGGTCCCCAACTTCCCGCAACAATTTTCTAGTCTAAGGCTCCTGCCATCACCCTCTGGCCTTCCTTCTGACTACCAGGCAGAAAGACCTCCCATCTTCCCTCCTTTCCCTGTGAATTTGTCTCTCACGTCACCTCTTCCTATCTTGGTTGCTTCGTGCTCTCTTCTTCCGCTCTACTCTGAAACACTGGCTCAATCCTGCACATTTCCTTTAGCCTTGTTCTGGAAGGACACAGCTCAAAGCTCCTTCTTCTCCAAGAGAGAGTTTTCTATCCTTTCCAACATCACAGCATATGTGGAAGGAGGTGGTATTTGTGTAGCACACACAGTGGACAAGACTGTTCTGCTGGGAGTGGGAGGGCAATGAGCTTAGAGATTTGGGCTGGCCCGTGTCCTGACGGGTAGACCCAGGAGCCAGGGGGCCAATACCGTGGCACACCTGTTTACTGCCCACAGTCTGCTGCCTGAGAAGCTCTGCCCTGAAGAACACTAGAGCTTCCGTAACAGTAAGCTGGGCCTATGTCTGATTTTCTGACTTATTGTAAATACATCAAGAAAAATAAAACAGCAGATATAACTAATGTGCACTAAATGGGAAATAGGAATTTGAAGTCTGAAATGAAAATATTTGTTTCTGGAGAGAAAAAAAAAAAAGACAGATGGGTGGTTTAGAATGAACATACATTTCATGTAACCCGTACCTTGTTAAGGTTATTAACTGAGTTAACAGTTATAAGAGCTGCCTCTGAAAACATCCATAAAGTATTGCACTAATTTCTTAGTGGCTAAGTTAGATATGAGCAATAAAATAAAGGAAATTATATGGATTTCTATAATTTTAATAAAGCTTTAGAACTTTAATAAATGTTGTCTAACTTGTGTTAGCCACATCAGGGTTCTGCTTCTATTTTTCATTTTAAATGTCTATGGTTTCCCTTTAAATTAATCAAAAACATTCTTCTTATAAAACTATAAGAAGAACTATTTGCTTCCTTGGCTACAAATATTTAGATTACATAATCAGTTTTCCTTTCTTTCTTAAGGTTGTGGTAAGTGAAAAAGATAATGCATATAAAAATAGTGACTATATTTATTGAGCACTTACTATGTGACCTGCACTGCTCTAAGTATGAAACGTGCATGATATCATTTAGTCCTCATGAAAACGTCATGAGGTAGGGATTGTCTCTGATAATTTCTATTTTAGAAGACTAAATCAAGGTTTACAGATGCTAAGGAAATTGCCTGAAGTCATATGGCTACTAAAAAATGAAGAATTAGTACTGGAACCCAGTCTCACTGACACCCGAGTTGGTGCTCTTACTCACTGTGTTCTACTGCTACAAAATATTCTTTGAGTTGAAATAGATGTTTTCATTTGGAGAGACAGTGAAATAATTACTTCCTTTTATTTTTTATTTTTTTATTTTTTAATACTACTTAAAAACACAAGCTGGAATCTGCACTGCCCAGCACCCTAGGGCTCTGTGAAGTTTTTCCATTTGAACAGATGGGGGAGCTTGTAGGCAGCTAATCTTTTCATTCTTTGTGTTCTTAAAAACAGACCCAACGGCTCAGTAAGAAGTACCAACATTAGCGTTTGTGATTAGTCCTGGTGATGACTTACCAGGACACAGAGTTTAGGAGTTTGGAGATCCTGCCGAGCTTAGCTGAAAGTGCACACCTGGAAGAAAAGGTGCAAAAGTAGCCCACGGTTCCAGGAGACGGCAGAGGAGTGAGTCCTTCACGTCATGTTTTGGAAAACTGAGATTTATCAAATGTTTAATAGAAGGCACTTTGAGACAGGGGAAAGAACTCTATGTTGAGAGGCAGACCGACTTGGGTTCAAATGTGGCCCCGTGAGGGTTTTTGTTTGTTTCATTCACTCTATGCCCAATACGGTGCCTGGTACATAATATGCCCTCAGTATTTTCTGAATGGATGACTGAACGGGTAAATTAATAACTTACTGAACCTTCAGTTTTCTCATCGAAGTAATGGATGTTTCTTAGAAAAATGTCAGCTTTCAAATTTCAAATACACAAAAAACTTATAAAACTTTATCTGGCTTCATCCCATCTCACGAATGATTTCTAGAGGTCTTCAGTTTGTTCCACCTGACTCAGAAACACACCATCTACCATCTATAACCTACCACCTGCCAATTTTCTCCCCATTTATACCAGATACCCGTGGAGATACTTCCTGCAGCAGCCTTGGATCTCAATACCCAGGTGATAGGCAAACTACCCCAGGTGATGGTGATGCCACCAGCCTTACTCTACCAGCTCCCGGCAGCTGCACCTGTCCCCGGGCGAAAGGCACCAACTATCAGTAAATGTCCCAAAGGAAACTGAGGCCACATTCAGATTGAGATAAGTTAAAAAAGGATTATATAGAAAGGGACTATAATGCTGAGTGCAGTGGCTCACACCTGTAATCCCAGCACTTTGGGAAGCTGAGGCGGGTGGATCACTTGAGATCGGGAGTTCAAGACCAGCCTGGCCAGCATGGCAAAACTCCATCTCTACTAAAAATACAAAAACTAGCCGGGTGTGGTGGCAAATGCCTGTAGTCCTAGTTACTTAGGAGGCTGAGGCAGGAGAATCGCTTGAACCCTGGAGGCAGAGGTTGCAGTGAGCTGAGATCACGCCACTGCACTCCAGCCTGCCAGCCTAGGCGACAGAGCAAGACTTGGTCTCAAAAAAAATTTAAAAATTAAAAAAAATAAAACGGAGACTATAATCTGGTATAGGATTAGAGGGAGCAGCAGACCACAGAACATAGTATAGTAACCCCCAGGTTAGTAACAGGAGAGCCGTCAACACCCCAGACTGGAAGAAACAGTGGGTGTGAACAGTTACGGGAACTGGAAAGGGAAAATTCTGTAAGCTGTGTGTCTCAGTTGAAAACCTGGAGCCTTTGGGCAGTTTTTCCTGACACCCCCAGGCCAACTTTGGCCCTCTTCCTCTGAGCAGAGACTGAACTTGGCCTTACTCCTACGGCAGCTCTCACTCTGAATCTGTCCTGTGTGTCTCCCTGCCAGACTGAGAGGAGGGGCTGATTATATACCCCTTTCACCTTTGCGTTTCCAGTAGCCAGCCCAAGACCAACACAAACTAGACTTTCAAACCAGGAATGAATGGTTGCATAAGCGGATGAATGAAGGAACGCCTGTCCTAATGTGCAAAAAAGAAAAGCCTATTCAAAGACTCACCCATGTTTCTTATCCAAAACAGAAACATTGTTCTCTTTAAATTGATGCGGTACATTTTCCTAATAAAAAGTTTTGAAAAGCAAGAGCCCGTCAGGCCCAGTGGCTCTCACCTGTAATTCCAACACTTCAGGAGGCGAAAGCAAGAGGATCGATTGAACCCAGGAGTTTGGGAACAGCCTGGACAGTAAAGCAAGACCTCCATCTCTACACGTTAAAAAAATTAACTGGGTGCAGTGACGCATGCATCTGGTCCCAGCTACTTGAAGGGCGGCAGTGAGCTATGATTATACCACTGCACTCCAGCCTGGGCAATGGAGCGAATTGCTGTCTCAAGGAAAAAAAAAAAAAACAGATGTGTTTAAATTAAAAGTGACTATTACTCCTTTCCCACCAGGCCCTACCTGTAACAAAGTGCTAAAGTGTATCTCCTCTGACTTCTTTACGTATAATTATATGTACTTTAAAAAACATATTAGTTATACACATTGTTCTAAAAATACAATGGAGATACTGTTCTCTAGCCTTACATACAGATTTGACCTTGTTATTTTTAATTGCTGCACAGAGTTGTGCCTTTCCATGCTGGACACTGAAAGCAGAAAGCAGAAAAGAAATGATGTAGGCTCCTAAGTGAGGCTTGAGCTCATCACCTCCCAGCTGCAATCCCAGGCACGTCAATATCTGTAGGCCTCATTCTTCATCATCTTCTGTAGCCTTATCCCACAGAAGTGCTGGGAGAACTGAGCGAAGAACGTATCGATGTTACTGGTATATTCTAAGTGCTTACTGAATACTAGCCATTGCTACAATATTCTTTTATTCCCTAAACATTGTAAACGAGTAAAGGTGAGTGACAAATTAGGACAAATATTCATAAAACATATGATGGGCAAAAAGTATTATTACTAAGAGGAAGAGAATACTCCATTAGAAAAAAGAAGAAGGCCTGGCACGGTGGTTCATGCTGTAATTCCAGCTACTCAAAAGGATATGGCGGGAGAATTACTGAAGCCCAGGAGTCAGAGTTCAGAGTAAGCCATGATGGCACCACTCAACTCCTACCTGGGAAACAGAGAAAGAGCCTGTGTCTAAAAACTAAATAAATAAATAAATAAATAAATAAACAAAATATAGGAACTAGAGATGAATAGAAGAAGAAATATCAATGCTGTATAAACATTAAAATGCTCAACTTCTCAAGCTCTGTAATTTAAAAAAAAGTCAAAAATCACAGGGTTGCATAAATAGCATGTTTCTTAAAAACTTAGCACTTTTTTGTAAAAATCAGAGGTAACAGAGTGCTGGGACACAGATATTTAGTGACATTCTTAGTATTAGACGCTTCATAAAACTCTTTAATCCATCAATTCTACTTCCAGGAATTTGTGCTAAGGGTCATGGATATCTCAGGGATATTAGGTTGGTGCAAAAGTAGTCATGGTTTGCACCAACTCTCTATTCATGTGGACACTCCTAACAGGGTTGTATATGGTAAGGCCTCCTTTCCCCAAAAAATACAATCAATAACTAAAACATCTCTAAAAGAAGGCTAAGAAGCTTTGGTATTTTTTAAAAAAGAAACCACTACACAGCTATTCAAAGCAATATAGATGGAGACTATTTAATGGGATGCAAAGATTATTTAAGAGAACAGAAAAGTTTTTAAGACTATACATTAGATGATACCACTTTTGAAAAGAAAAATACAATATGTGAAAGGGTGTGTGTACCACAAGTGTTAGCAGGTCATACCTACTGGTGTTAGGATCACAAGTAGCTGTTCACTTCTTTTATCTGTATTTTCTAGATTCTTCACAACAAAGAAACATTTATTTAGTAATAATAAATAGGACAATAAAAATTTTTTAACACAACCACGATAAAGGTATATTTATGTTATATTTTCAATTTGTTTGAAATCCAGACTTTTTTATTGCACACATAACACAACTTGTAGAAAACAAGAATGTACAGAGAAACAAAAAGAAAAAAGTCACTCATGAATCTGTCACCCAGAGGTTTACCATAAAAATATATACATTTTAATAAAAAGATATACATTTTAATAAAAATAGGTGCATAATAGACATACTCATCTGTAACTTATTTTTTTCACTAAATATATCCAGATCATCATTTTTGACTGGCTACATAAGTCACACTGGAAGATTTTGTTGTGACTTCCTCAGCCAGTCCTCTGTTGAGGGCCTCTTAGATTGTTAAGTTTTCGCTTACCCGGCCTGGAGGACATATGCAGCCTCAGTTTTGTGAATGCCCCTCAAGATTTTCTTAAAATAAACTTCGAAAGGGAATCCGTGCTTCACTTTTGAATCTATTGTAGGTCTCTTTGTTGGATAAAAAGAAATTGAGCCAGGGGCAGTGGCTCACACCTACAATCCCAGCGCTTTGGGAGGTCAAGGTAAGAGGACTGCTGGAACCCAGGGGTTTGAGGCTACAGTGAGCCGTGATTGTACTACTGTACACCAGCCTGGGCAACACAGCAAGACCCTGTCTCCAAAAAAAAAAAAAAAAGAAAGAACGAAAAAGGAAAAAGAAAAAAAACAACTGAATAAGGCCATTTTTTTTTTTTTTTTTTTGAGACGTAGTCTTGCTCTGTTGCCCGGGCTGGAGTGCAGTGGCCGGATCTCAGCTCACTGCAAGCTCCGCCTCCCGGGTTTACGCCATTCTCCTGCCTCAGCCTCCTGAGTAGCTGGGACTACAGGCGCCCGCCACCTCACCTGGCTAGTTTTTTGTATTTTTAGTAGAGACGGGGTTTCACCGTATTAGCCAGGATGGTCTCGATCTCCTGACCTCGTGATCCGCCCGTCTCAGCCTCCCAAAGTGCTGGGATTACAGGCTTGAGCCACCGCGCCCGGCCAAGGCCATTTTTTAAATGACAGTAAACCAAAATTCGATTCCACATTGACAAAAATTTCTTCAAACTTTTTCTGGTAGAGACTGGAATAAAGCCTATACTCATGAAATTCTAAAGATCTATGGTTCTGGAGAAAATTCAATGCAACCATGTGCTCTGTGCTCCACTCCAGCCACCAGTTTCCATAGCCACAAGTTGACCCTCACTTGTAATTGCTCTATTTCAAAAATAAATTTCAGGGATTCCAGTCTGCTCACAGCTTGCTATTATTATTCTCTGGGCATTTCTCACTCACCTAACTGTTCTTCAACCTCACAGGTGTCTCTGGGCCTTTTATCCAACCATTCCTGTGTTTTCTTTGTCTTTGGCCACCTTCCTCCTCTGTCTGGCCTGAGCCTTCATAGTCCATCATCAGATCTCCGCTTCTTGAGGATCACTGAGATCCTTGCACCCTTGAATTTTCACATCACCTGTCTGGAAAGATGGAGAAATGACACGATCTGCTGATGGGAGCCACTTTGAAATCATGTTCTTTGACATGAAAAGGGCCTTTACACCAGCCAGTGTCCTAGCAGTCTGTTCCCATGCATGATCGTTCTAACCTTTCACTGCTTTCTCTTCATGCTCACTCCTCATTTTCAGCAGACTGCCTGCTGCAGACCTTTGGAGGAACTCTCAGCCTCAGGCATGCCCTCTCTCACCTTCCCACCCTCCCTACAAACCCGCTGCACACCCTCAACCCTCTTGTGCTCCAAGATCAGAGGACGGCTTGTTCCATCTCCAGTTTGAAGCCAAGCCTGTGCCTTGGATATACTGCCCACCCCCCACCAAGGACCCATTTCGGAACATTTCCATCACGTCTCTCCGGCATGTTCAACTTCTTTGTTTCAGCAGGCTCTTTGCCCTCAGCCTAGAAGTATTTTAACTTCTCTGGTTCCATTGATATTTCTACATTAACTCAATCTCTGGCCTCCCATTTTCGTTCTGATTTCCCATAGGTGGGGTCTGTCCTTCCTGTTTTCATTTTCTCTCCTCCAGTCACCGACGTTTGGCTTCAGCTCCCACCATTCTTTTGAGTTTTCTGACTAAACTCACCACTGGTTAAAAAAGAGGCGTTTCCTCCCAGATCTTATCTGTACCACACTTAACACTTTGATCGCTCTCTTCTTTTTCCCCTCAACTTTGCATTATGTAAATTTTCAAACCTACGGAAAAGCTGAAAGAATGGTACAATCAGCAGCTGAGTGGCCATCACCAAGGTTCCCCAATTGTTACCATTTTGCCTTAAATACAATCCTCCCAGTCTGGTATACGCTTCTGTATATAGTTAAAGGTAAGTTGTAGACATCATAACATCTCCCTCCTAAATTCTTCAGATCATTTCTCCCAAAAATAGGGGCATTCTCCTACATTACAATACCATCTTCACATCTAAGAAAAGTAACAATAATTTTACATCATTTGATATCAATTCCATATTCTAATGTCTCCAACTGTTTCAAGAATGTCTTTTACAACTATATTCTTTCTGAATCGAAATCTATTACAATAATCAATGTCCAAACACTGATTTTGGGTTTTATGTTTCTTTATTCTTTCATAGTCTGAAATAGTTCCCTAGACTTTTTTTTCCCATGACACTGAATTGTTTAGGAGTCTAGGTCAGTTGTCTTTTAGGATGTCCTGTATTTTCAGTGTTTCCTCAGAGCATAGATTAAATTGTTCCTTTGCTCAGTAAACTGGCAGCTCGGCCTAGAAACTAGGATGAACACTTCCAGCACAGATAACTTATTGGTAAGATGTCTACTTCATGTTGCATGTTGCCACTCATTTCATATTGATGGTGCCAAATTTGATCACTTTGTTAAAAGTGTGAACAAGAGATTTCTGTTGTTTGTTGTGGTTTTGGGGAGGTGCGGGGGAGGTTTTGAGACAGATCCTCACTGTGTCACTCAGGCTGGACTGCAGTCGCACAGTTTTGGCTCACTGCAACCTTCACATCCCGTGCCCAAGTGATCCTCCCACAGCCTCCTGAGTAGCTGGGACTATAGAGATGCACCACCACGCTTGGCTGATTTCTTAAGGTTTGTGTAGAGATGAGGTCTCACTATATTGTCCAGGCTGGTCTTCAACTGCTGAGCTCAAGTGATCCTTCCTCCTCGGCCTCCGAAAGTGCTGGGATTACAGGCATGAGCCACCACAACTGGCCACAGATCTCTGTATTTTAAAAGTACATTTTTCTTTTGCAATTATGAAGAGATCTATGAAGTCATATTTTGTATGATGGTAATATCCTACTTTAGAATCCATTAATGGTCCCTTCCTGAATCATTCACTGCATTAGGGATTTAAAATGTATTTTCTTAATTCTGTTATCTCTTCTACATTTATTATATAACATTGTTTAGTAAGAAACTTGCCCTTTGTCTCCTTTCTCCCCGTTTTTTCTTGGGATGCAAAACCACTATGAACTCTTTGATTTTTAATTATGCAACGGATTACAGTAACATGGACAGTGAAAAACTCTTTAAGCTAGCTCCTATGTCTTTTTGGTACGACCTCAGTAGTTTCTGAGCACTTCTTTAGATTGGCGACAAAAAGAGGTATCTTTCATTGCTCCGGCTCTGGAATCAGTTTCTCTGAGGAGCCCTGGTTTCCTTTAACGGGGAATAGCATGTAAAACCAGGATCTAGGTGTTAGGTGCGCACATTTTGAAGAGGGTGTTTGCTTTTCTGAATAATGACTTCATATTAATATTTCCAATTGAAGTTTAAAATTCCTCTGTTTTGTCACTTCTCGCTTTTCTTATACTGAAAATTTTTGTTCCTAAAATTAATAATATTAATATACTTATTTGCTTTATCCCACAATATACTTAAAATCGTTATACAATTATAATGCCAATATTACTACTGAAAATAAATCTACCAAGTGATGCTTGCAATTTTATTACAGTACTTCGTGTTCTTGGGATATAAACCATTAAGATAAATAAAGTACTGTGTTTACAGTTACTCAAAATTATGGTTTTCTCTATGGTGTCTTATCTTCCCAACAGAGAGTTAGGTTCATTTGTTTCTATTTGTGTTCAATTTTAGGATTTACCTTTTCACTTAATTTTATGTTTTGTATACGTAAAGTATTTCTATAGTTCCGAAGTCAGAACTATATCGAAGGTATCCTCAAAGAAGTCTCACTCTCAGACCAATCTTCTCCACTCTACACATCTACACCCTTCTCCATGAATACTTGCATTAGTCTCTAGTTTGTTCTCTCTGTTTCTGTTTGCAAATATAACCGTATAGACATAAACCTATCATTATCTCAGTGAGATTTACTTGACTCTTTTTAAATAACTGAACACTGTAGTCATCCATAGAATTAATGTACTATAGCTGTTTCTAATGAGTTGTTTCTAGTCTTTAGTTACTACTTGTAATTCTGTAATGAATAACCATGTGCACGTATGCTTTTATATTGTGGAGGTATATCTTCAGGGTAAACTAGAAATAGGTGTCAAAGGGCTTGAATCAAAGGGCAAATTTGCTCATAAGTAATTCTACTGAATATTGAAAAATTCTCCTCCCAAGGGGTTGTGCTTCTACCACCAGCAATGTCAGAGTGGATTCTCCCTACTTCTTGGTTTCCTTGATACCGTGGCACCACGCCCTTTTTACATTTCTTATTCCTTTCTAGACATTCTTTTCTTTTGTCTTTCTGAACTCCTCTTCCTCTGATCACACTTCAGTTCTATTTCTTCAAACTTTATCTATCTTCCCTGAGTAATATTATTCATTGTCCATAGCCAGGAACACCAGTACTCCGATAACTTCCACACCTACATTTGCACGACAGACAGTTTCCTGGAGCTTTATGTCTTCATCTGCTCACCCAACATTTCCATCCTTAGATATCTTGCAGGTATTGAAACCATAAACAAAATAGAACTCATTAATTTACCCTCCAAAACTGCCTCTTGGATGGCACCACCATCCAGGTAGACACCACACTTTCAACCTGCTAGTAGCCCTGATTTCTCCCTTTCACTTACCCATCAGGCAGCCAGTTTGACCTCCTGTACATCTCTGGAATGGGTCTCCCCTTTACGCCCTAGTACTAGTTGCCCTCTCTCCGGGCCTCTTCTACTCTCCTCAAGAGCACTGCAGTGATCTCCTAGCTTATTTTCTGTCTGCCACCCTCGGTTCTTCTGAAAATCATCTCAACACAACTGCTACACCGAGATTTTTTTTATAGATTTCTAAGTTCCACTTTGCTTGAAGTGTGGAAAACCTTAGGTAGTCATTGAAAATGAAAAGTAGTGCTCCTAGACTGCTTTCTGAAAGGGACCCTTCCCAGGATCAGTATTGTTAGAGGGAGCACTATGTAGCTGGTTATCTGAACCAAAAGCCAGCATCATGCTACTATGACCAGTTTTTTATATAGCAAAGATTTCCTGACAGATGAAAAAAAAGATTCTTTAAAGGTAGTGAATTTAATCAAAGTGACTGGTGATTCAAACTACCAAACACGTATTAACCCAACTTAGTTAAGAGAAAGATAGATTGAGCAAGACAGTGAGAGGAGATAAATTACCATCTTAAATTCTTAAAAACTTGAGCATATTTAAATGTAAAGAGAATTGCAGTGAGGTAAGCATTCATTATAGCACTCTAGTGAAATTAGGATTTGCCTATAACATAAAACTCTCAAGTTTTATATTCTCTTTTCTTTGGAGGAAAAAGAATAATCAGAGATTTTAAAAGAGAAAATCATATAACAATTCACATATAAAATAGTTTAGTACTTTATGGGTTTAGGTTAGTTGTTTAAGTTATTACCTTTATAGTAACAATCAAAAGTGACAAAGGTATATATTTTCCAAATAGAAGGAAACAAATAAAAGTATCCTGTACCGTTGCGAAACAGAAAGGTCAACATTTTCCTGCGAAGTAAAATAATAGCTTCAAAAGAAAAATTATTTTTTACGATGAGCAAGAAGCTAGGAGTCAACTTTGATTCCAATGAATATTAGCTGATTTTCCCCTAAATAATACTAATGATGTAAAATAAGAATTTAGTTAAAGAATAATTCTCAATGGTACAACCGTCAATCACATTGAATATTGCCATTTCTATCCTTTCTGGAGTGTTTTTTTAAAAGCTAAAAAATTAATAGATTCCCACCACAGAACTGATTTTATGAAACCCTTTCACCCTTGCAAAGCCATCCTACCCCCACCCCTAAAGGGAAGTAGAATTATACTTACGACTTCTGAAATGTGAGACAAGCAAACAAATGGAAAAATACCCCAAATGCCAATTATAGGGAAATTATATAAAAGCATCTAATGTACAAGCCTCCCTCTGCTGCTGGGATTGTACAGAAAAATATCTGTAGATTGATACTGGAAAAAGGGTGCCACATGGAGCCACCTCAGAGCTGCCTGTTTACATTTGATCTCTGCTGCTTGAACCACAGGCCCACCACATGCCACGGGGTTACCCAAAAACACAGAGGGCTTTTGAAAAAGGCAGAGCCTTTGATATTTCCCTCTACAGAACTTTCATCTACACTATCTAAACAAACTCTCTAGAGGTATGTTTATATCATGTAGAAAGAGCTGGGAAACTAACAATCACAGTGTATGAACAATCCTTTCAGCTAGTTCTGGCCTTCCGTGGCTGATTGTTGATGTATGGAAAAAATAATATTCAAACAACATTCATATTTATTGTCTGTAGTCCCTTGTACTCTAAAAGTTAGCTGAGAAGAAAAAAACCAAGTGTTCCATTTACTTGTCAGGTTTTATTTTTTTTTGGGGGGGTGCTTCTAGAAAAAGAAATATCTTAACGGCACTCCATCTCAAACATCAATTTGATTTTGAAAAAAAAACAAGCTAGAATAGACCTTCTCACTATTTTCTAAAGGCAAAAGCAAGGTACAGTGGGAAACTGAGTTCCAATAAGTATATGGAGTCTACTGTAAGAGATCATGAGATCCTCTGTCTACCATTGATGGATTGTGTGATTTGAGTTTGCCTGGCTCCATACTAAGGCTTTGCATGGTCACTAGAGATAATTAGAAGCTGAGAGCACATAGAATCTGAACACTTAGTAAGGAATTAATACAACTCAGTAATTTTTGAGAGTATAATGGATCTAAAGGAAAGAACATGAATTTAATGCTAAAACATTAGATTCCATATAATAATCCACCCTAAGATGTATACGAGGTAAAACAGCAAACTCTACACACCTTTCTTTCTTCTTTCTTTCTTTCT
>NW_012114932.1:10586399-10591905 GCF_000951035.1 Colobus angolensis palliatus | reverse complement strand
CGGCAACCTCTGCCTCCTGGCTTCAAGTGATTCTCCTGCCTCAGCCTCCCAAGTAGCTGGGATTACAGGCACCCGCCACCACGCCCGGCTAATTTCTTTCTTTCTTTTTCTTTCTTTCTTTTTTTTTTTTTTTTTTTTCTTTCTCTCTCTCTCTCTCTCTCTCTCTTTCTTTCTTTTTCTTTCTCCTTTCTTTCTTTCCCTTTCCTTATTTCCTTCTTTCTTTCTTTTTTTTCTTTCTTTCTTTCTTTTTGGAGAAGGAGTCTCTCTCGTCACCCACGCTGGAGTACAATGGTGCAATCTCGGCTCTCGGCAACCTCCGCCTCCTGGCTTCAAGTGATTCTCCTGCCTCAGCCTCCCAAGTAGCTGGGATTACAGGCACCCGCCACCACGCCCGGCTAATTTTTGTATTTTTAATAGAGACAGGGTTTCACTGTGTTGGCCAGGCTGGTCCTGAACTTCTGACCTCAAGTGATCCACCCACCTTGGCCTCCCAAAATGCTGGGAATACAGGTGTCAGCCACCGTGCTGACCCACACCTTTCTTCTTAAGGCGTGTTTGCATGAGAAACGGAGCTGCCTTACTAGAGAGGCCTGGGCTCCCCAGTTCTCCCATGCAAGTCCCTGCTGCCTCCAACTCAGCTGGATTGTTCCACTCAGGGGAAGCAGCCAGATTCTTTCTCCTGTGCAGGGTGGCAGTCTGGGAAACAGAGACCAAGAATAGAATCTGGAGTAATGTCTATGCAGATATGCCTTAAGGTAAAAATAGGATTCCAAGCATTTTAGTTTTCATTTATTTGTCTAAGCTAAAGTTCTTGACTATTTTTTAATCATCTAAATGTGACTTTTTTATTTTTTGACATTAAAAATACACATTATTACTTCTAGGTCTCTTCCATACTTCCTGGTCATTTCAAAATAGTATACATTACTGCCTTGAAACTTGTTTCTATTCTTCAAAATTAGCTTTCATTTGGATTTTAAACAACTGGGTTTGATTATTCTTTGTTTGGGTAATCCTGTGATACAAGGGAAAGAGAACTGGTCCCAGAGTCATTAATGGTGCCAGGTGCCGTGGTAAGCTCTTTACCTATGTGAACTTGTTGAATCATCAAAAACAACGCTATACATTTGTTTGTTGGCCTTATTTTACAAATGTGGAAGCTGAGCGTTGTGACTTGCCCAAGGCTTCCCAGAGAGTAGGGAAGCTGGGATTCAAACCCAGACATTCTGATTGCTTGGCCCCACTCTTGACCATCACCAAAGTCAGTGTTCCAGATTCAGCTCTGCCCTTAACCCATTTACGCCAGAGGTTGCAATTTTTTGAATTTTTACAATCAGACCTTGGCAATAACCTTGAGCAGTAGGATATAAATAACTCCTATATGCTTAGCGTTCCAATAATGGAACGCTAGGCATAAGTAATTAATTCAGTTGTTCTCAGATAAATTCTAAATATTCCTTAGCCTCAGTTTAATAAATAAGGAAATCAGCCTAATTTTCTTCTGCTAAAACTTGCAATTGCCTTTTAACTCCACAACCAGTGAGAACTTAAGCTCTTACACCAAACTTCAAATCTGCTAGTTCCTGAAAATAAATCCTTGTAGTAGCTTAGAGAAGGGGTCTCTTCTTATTCACTATGGATGATGTAAAATTTGCATTCCATTATCTAAGGTAACATCGAATTATTCAAATATAAATAAAATACACCGTTTTCAAAATTTCAAATCTTGATATTTATTTCCTTTCAACTCGAGAGTCTTCTACGCTCTCTTCTCCCCATCATCCCTCTGCAGAAGACTGCCTGGTATTTTCCTGATACCTATTTCTGCTTCCTGCGGGATGGATGTTTTACTGGTATTTTAAACCAAATAAATGCTAAACCGAGTTTATCATCCCACCTCCTCTGTTACTCACCAAATTTACTTCTTTACATTGAACCCATTTCCTTATTTTTATCTTTGCATTAATAACATCTTCTCCCAAGTACAAGCTTAAAATCTTGCTCCTCTTTTATTCCTTTTTTCTCCATCCTACTAACCCCCCATCTGAAACTTCAAGTCCAGTTTACTCATACAGTGTGCCCTACATTCATCTACACTTTCCCATCTCCTTGCCAGGATCCCCTATCCTCAAGGTTAATCTTCCTAGGGTACCATTTGGATCGATCTTTGGCTCAAAATTATTCGAGGACTCCCTCAACAAATATTATGTCAAAAAATATTTCTTTAAGTATTTAGAGTGCTCCATGATACTGGTCCATCATACAATTTTTGCTTTGTCTCTTATTACTTGCCAGTATACAGACTACCTTTAAGTTCAGCACCACTATTTACTGTTCCTTAGACATTCATTCCCTGATATGTTTTACTCATGCTTTTCCTTCCAGGTGAAATACTGTTCCCCTAATCTGCTTCTGTTAATGTCCTACCCAGATCAAATGCTGTTTCTTCCATGAAATGTTCCCAGGTTCCCACACCAAACATGACTCCTTCCTTTCTTTTTTAATATGATTTCAACTTTTATTTTAGATTCAGGGGATACATGTGCAGGTTTGTTACCTGGGTATATTGTGTGATGCTGAGGTTTGGGATAGCATTGATCCCATGACCCAGGTACTGAGCACAGTACCCAATAGTTTTTCAACTCTTTCTCCCTTCAACCCTCCTCTCTCTAGTGGCCTTCAGTGTCTATTGTTTCCATCTTTATGTTCATGTGTACCCAATGTTTAGCTCCCACTTATAAGTGAGAACATGTAGAATTTGGTTTATGTTCCTGGATTAATTTGCTCAGGATAATGGCCTTTAGCTGCATCCATGTTGCTACAAAGGACGTGGTTTCATTTTTTCATGGCTGCATAGTATTCCATGGTTTATATGTACATTTTCTTTATCCAATCTACTGTTGATGGTCACCTAGGTTGATTTCATGTCTTGCTATTGTGAATAGTGCTGCAATGAACATACGAGTGCACATGTCTTTTTCATAGAACAATTCCTTTCCTTTTGGATATATACCCTGTGATGGGATTGCTGGGTTGAATGGAAGTTCCGTTTTAAGATTTTTGAGAAACCTTCAAACTGCTTTCCACAGTGGCTGAACTAATTTACATTCCCACCCGCAGAGTACAAGCATTCCCTTTTCTTCACGGCCTCGCCAGCATCTGTTACATTTTGACTTCTAGTAATAGCCATTCTAACTGGCATGAGATGCTATCTCATTGCGATTTTGATTTGCATTTCTCTGATAATTAGTGATGTTGAGCATTTTTTCATATGTTTGCTGACAGCTTCCTTTAAGAAGTGTCTTTTCACGTCTTTTGTCCATTTTTTAATGGGGTTATTTGTTTTTGCTTGTTCAGTTAAGTTCTTTATAGATTCTGGATATTAACCCTTTTTGGATGCACAGTTTGCAAATATTTTCTCCTGTTCTGTAGGTCATCTGCTTGCTTTGTTGATGGTTTCTTTTGCTGTGCAGAAACTCTTTAGTTTAATTAGGTCCCAGTTGTCAATTTTTGTTTTTGTTGCAGTTACTTTTGAGGGCTTAGTCATGACTTCCTTCCCAGAGCTGATGTCCAGAATGGTGTTTCCTAGGCTTCCTTTCTTTTTTATTCGTGCCAATCCTATGGGAATTTTCATTACCCTTCATTCTTTTAAAAGTCAAAGAACATAATCAACTATAAGCAAAATTAGTATTTATATCCCTGTTGTTATGCAATAAAGACAAAACAAAAGCCAGAGAGGTGAAGTAATTTGCCAAATATCATATAGCCTGGCAAAGTCAAGACTAGAAAAGTCTGAGAGTCAGGCACAGTGGCTCACGCCTATAATCCCAACACTTTGGGAGGCTGAGGTTGGCGGATCACCTGAGGACGGGAGTTCAAGACCAACCTGACCAACATGGAGAAACCTCGTCCCTACTAAAAATACAAAATTAGCCAGACATGGTTGGTGGTGCATGCCTGTAATCCCAGCTACTTGAGAGGCTGAGGCAGGAGAATAACTTCAACCCGGGAGGCAGAGGTTGCAGTGAGCCAAGATCATGCCACTGTACTCCAGCCTGGGCAACAAAGAGTGACTCCATCTGAAAGAAAGAAAGAGAGAGAGAGAAGTAGAATTTAATTTTTCATCTCATAAACGGAAAATGTCCCTAGGCATTTTTCTGCCTTTCTTTTGCACAGGTGTGAGTATAAGCACACATACCTGTCTGTTCACCTGACATAACCCACACATACACCTACAATCTACTCACACCACATCTATCTTTGAAAAATAGGTAACTGCAACTCCAGAAGAAGATTTTCTGATGGTGGTGAAAATTGTAATTTATCATTATGACGATGATGATTGTGATTGCTATTGTCATTATTAAAGTCCAGATCTGACGCTTGGCTTTTTTTACAGTGTAGTTATAAATGATGTATACAGATTTTTAAAATAAGGGATCAAGGTAGTAGCTACGTATGACAGCTAAGAATTCCTATTTCTAAATAGCTCTCAGTAGGGGATAAAAAGCAATTGATAGCTCTCTTTGGGACGAACGTACTGAGATAGCATGTCTACACTCTCTGTATTAGTACCTGGTCTTCTTAGCCATCTGTCAAAGAAACAGACTGACTTCAACCAACAGTTTCCATCAAACTCATTTTCTAGACGAAGAAACTGAGGCTTGGCAGAGAATGAAGTATAGGCTTGGTGAGAGAGCGTTCTGAGCTCCGTAATTCACTTAGCCTCTGGGCTCCTGCACCCCTCATCCTTTTTATTCTCAGTGTTTCAGGGCATTGTTCCTTCAGTTTGCACTGGGTTGGTTGGAGGTAGGCACCACAGGTTTGATTGATACAGCAATTTGCATCTCAAGGCATCGCTCGATAAATACAGTGCAATGAAAGGCTACTCTCTCACCAGCCAATTTCCCCCCCTGGGCTGACTTTAGAAGCTCATTGATGTCACTTCCTTCCTCAGTCAGCAAGTGAATTTTCTTTAATTCTCAAGACCAGCTGTCCATGCTGTCAACAGAAAGTTATTAAAATTCCTTTAAAGTGAATAAAAATAGCCTAAAAGCAAATGTACTTGGAAACAGGAAAGAATCAGTATGCAAAGTCCACAAACCTCTGAGCAAAATAATGTTGATCCAACCAGAGATTTCAAACATTGTATATTCAAGTTGCTAGAAAAAAATAATTAAAAGATGCTAAGCCACATACTTCTTAATCTTTTATTAGCAAAGGCTTATACAGTTAAAATGTATCCCCCTAAATTTCATTCCGCCTTTTCAAGTATGATTTGAATAAATTTGAGAATACTTAGGTTTTCGTTAAGTGGGATTCCCTCCTCTTTTCTTGCATAGGCCAGAGAACATTTTCATCTCTGCCAGGCTAAGGTGATCCATTAGCAAAAGACAAACATTATCAACAGCAGCAATCATAACCACTAGGACCACAAAAATAATATAATTATATATATATACACACACACACACACACACAGTTGTTTTTTTTTTTTTTTTTTTTT
>NW_012114932.1:10566945-10586239 GCF_000951035.1 Colobus angolensis palliatus | reverse complement strand
GCTAATTTTTGTGTTTTTGGTAGAGACAGGGTTTCACCATGTTGGCCAGGCTGGTCTTGAACTCCTGACCTCGTGATTCACCCACCTCAGCCTCCCAAAGTTCTGGGATTACAGGTGCGAGCCACCACACCTGGCCCTATAATTATATATTTTAATTTATTGGAATTTTACTAGCTCAAGGGAAGAGGTAATTTTTTTCTCATATTTAAATGGCTCTAACTCACAGAAATGAACTATGTGGCTCCTGAGTCTGCCTGATCCTCAACTGACTGCCTAACATCAGTCACTGGAAGACTGCCCTGTTACCTTCTAAATCAGTCCTTGCTTTATCCTTCAGTCCCCCAGCAGCTGAGCTCCTGCCTTCTTGCCTGAGTTGTACATGACGTGGTACCCAAGTCCCTCCAAAGCATGGATGTGTTCCTTACCACCAGTAGTCACCTGTCTCTTCCTTATTTGGACAGATGTCACGAATGCTGGACTCCCTCTGACCTTTTGCCAAGGAAACTTGTATCTAGCCTGTCTTGTCATCCCCAAACACACCCCAAGTTTGTGTCTTGGGTTCTTCTCCAGTGCCTGGGCTCTCAAGTTCAACCTGCACTTGTGTTGTCCAGCCTACCCAAGGCTTCCTTGCTACACACACTGCACAAAGCAATTAAAAGAAAGTGTGTATATTTACCATAGCTGTGCCCAAACAATTTTAGTAAATAGTTTAGTGGAAAAATGGTAGAAATTTGGGTAAATTCAAACTAAAAGGACAAGTATATTGTGGTTAATTATCAGGAAAATTGCAAATCATAATCTTGTAAGTTATCTAGAATTAACTCTCAGTCTTTCACTTCAGTTCCCATAATTTGGAGTACACTATATCCCTAATACAGAACTATGATGCTATAGATGTGTAAAATTAAAAACAACAACAACAGAATTTTGGTATAATTACTGTTATTGAGATGCTTAAACATATTAGAAAGTCAACTGGGAATGAATATAAAAAGGGCTGCTATTGCAAACAAAGCATTTGATATGGTCCAGAATTCATCAGCAGCCAAACTCAAGCCCTAATATCATCCATCTAATGATTTTTAACCCAAGCACCTTTTCTTTCATGAGCAAAACAGGGCCAGAAGCAGCTGCCCTCAATATGTTGGAGGATAGTGCAAGACTTCACTCACTGAGATCAATATATATATTGAACACTCTAGGTGTTCAATGCATATATTTATGGAATCACTGATAGTGGTCTCAGTATCACTGAGCTGGGTCCTTAGGGTACAATAAACAAAATGACTGTAGTCCCTGGCCTCAAGAAGCGTATATTATAGAATAGAAAACAAGCAAAAAAGTAACCAGACCTACAAAGAAAATAATTGCAAGTAGTGGTAAGTTCTATGGAAAGAAACAAATAATAGGTTGAGATCAGGAATCACAAGAAGAGATGGGGTGACCAGGGAAGAACTCCTGAGATCTTAATATTAAAGTGAGACTTGAAAAATATGAAAGAAACAAGACAACAGCATGTGCAAAAGACCAGAGGCCAAAAAGGACCAGAAATGAACATAAGACCAGAGTAGATGGAGGGTAGAAAGGAAGGGAAACAGACAGCAAGGTGAGGTTGCAGAGGTGGTGGGCAAGAAACAGATGGTGCAAGGCCTGCAAGATGTAGAAAGGAACTTGGAGAGAGCCAGAGTGGCATCTGGAAGACCCCAGAAAGCTAACATCATAATCCAGGGGAGAGATGTTGATGAGCTCAACAAATTGGGGGCTGTGGTTAGACAGCATGCATTGTAGATATATTCTGAAGATGCTGAGACACTGTCCTGCTACCCATGAACTTCTTTGAGTCCCTGTTCCCCACCCTGTCATTGGCCCCTTGAGCTATCTCCTGGTCCTGTGCCTTTTCATAAGCAATGGCTACCTTTCTGTGCTTGTTTGAGAGGTAAGGACAGGGCCCCAGTTTACTGAATGACCAAATCTGCCCTGTTTCAGATCACCATACTGGACCTCTTTCCCAAATTCTCAGGTTCCTTCTTAAAATACTCTTTGATGGGGAAAAAGGAGGGATGTGATACTCCAGAACACCACAGTTCTGGAATATGAAATTACTCTACATGTGCAGATATATAATGAGCATATTTACACCCCAGGAAACAGGAATAGATTCATAATCTCATCTTCTTTTCCTTGCCCAATTTCAAGACTTCACATGTGGCACCTTCAAAACAGTTCAAGCACCCCTACAGAAGGGGTCATGCTAAATGTAGGTTATAGTACAGGAAGAGACAATGTCACGGAAAGTGGGGAACAGAGCCAACCAGTTCTTTGAGAGAAAGGACCAGGCTAATTGGGAGCAATGGTCTTGTTCACAGTTGAGTCTCCAGAACTTAGTACCCATCTATATATGACACCTAGCAGCTGATCAAACAGTATTTGTTGGAATAAATGAATAAATAAAGTCAGGTACAACTCTTTCTAATCTTTATTCCCTGTATTCATTTGTTACCAATTTCTCTCAAACGTTACTTCAACAGGCTGTCTTTGATTTTCTTCATCTTCCTTCTCATTTCTACCTCCCTTGTCTAGGCCCCAAGCCATCACTTAGTTTATGCACCCCACCAATGCCTCCTAGATATTCTCCAACTTCTCCCCCTACTCTGAACAATTTATTTACCAGTTTAATCTTCCTTTATAACCCACCTCTGCTGAAAAAAATCATAATTGCCCCCCAAATTGTCTACTGCTTTAAACATAAAGCAATTGACCCAGACCTGCCTGGGCAAGGCTGTTTCCCTCTAAACCCTCTCCCCTAGTTAGGGGAGTCATCACCATCATTCTTCCCAACTTCTATCCACTTTTGAAGACCTAATTCAAATTCCACTTTCTAATTATTCTGATTCCTGTTACCAAGACAGGTCCTATCTCTGAACTTATTTTTAAGTTCTTAAACTCACCATATCTCTAGAATTTGCTCAAACATGCAAAAGAGATATCCAATAGATAGTACAATACGGATACTTAGATATCCATATCCAAGAGATATTCTTGAACTCCATGAGGTAAAAGGCTAACAATAAATCAATTAAAATCATGGTCCCTGGTTGTTCATGACATATTTCTGCATGAGTTAAAAGGGAGTATAGCAGTGATTAATGGCAGCATACCTCTTGGAAACCTACTCGCTCCCCAAGACCAATCATATTGGTTGTTCCCCTCTGTGTGCCCACAGCTTGTTATCCATAACTCTATGAAAACACTTCTCAGGAGGCACTACAGTTTATCTTCACTTATCTCTCTCTGCCACCTGACCCTCACCTCTTTGAGGGCAAGCACCCTGCTGTATCATCTTTGCATGCCCAGCACTTAGGAGGTATCTGACACAGTGAAGGTATTATATTTTTTGGAATGAATACACTGTAGTATAAGACATTAAACTTACATTTTTAGTTAAGTTAGAGAAAATGACTACACATCTAATGAGTCTGTAGTTTTGAGGGACTAGTAACTTACCCAGAGAAGCCTACATCCAAGAAATTATTTCACACATTAGAGCCTATGGTTCAAAATAAACTTTCACAAGGTGGTAAAAGATACACCCAGGTATGAAGTGCTGCTGGATGGACTGGTCCTCCAGAGTTTATACCAATTGTCAGAGCCCCAAGTGACTGTTCATTGCAGGAAGTAAAAGCTATGGTGCAAAGGCAGTCTCTATGTACAAAATCCCCACCATAAAAAATTGTTGAGGTCCCAATTGCTCAAGAGTCCTACCTGCCTGAGGACATAGATAAATTGTTGAGGTCCCAACTGCTCAAGAGTCCTACCTGCCTGAGGACATAGTTGGTGGAGTTGAGATCCACAATGGGGATTGTGAAGTAAAGGTTTCCAACACGCTGGAAAGCCGACTGGCTCTCAGGCCAGCAGATGATGCCAGAAGTCCAGGGAGCCTTGTTTGGTGCAAATGCCAACAGGAAGTTTGTGGACTAAGCTTTTGGGAGGTGAAGTCCATCCCTAGCTCTCCTGCTATGACTTCACCTCCCAATTCCACTGCTGTGACGTGGAAGCTTCTGATATTTGAAGAAACAAGAATGTCTAAGTGGCTTCCTCTTTGCTGTTCCAGTATTGCTCTGTCTTTATTAGTGGATGCCCCTCTGTCACTAATGTCCTTGCCTAATTACTAACAATGGGAGAGAGTCTCATGTAATACGATCAGGAGCCCACCTCTAGTTTATCTCAAAGTAGCACAGCTCCAGTTGGTTCTGCAGCATTCGGTGATGGGAGCAGATGGTGGCTGCATGCACTTCACCAAGTGTCCTGCCTAGAGGATGCTCTGGCTCCCAGCAACCTAGTCTGGAGGTGATGCGTGTGGTGTTCTCTGCCCTGAAGTCTCCGCTCTTGAGGTTTAAGACACACGTGGCACATCATTCCTTCCAGCAGTAGTAGCTTCACTGTTACTGTCTGGGCCTAGAAATTTCCCTCATCTATAAATGAGATTTTAAAATCTAAGCCATGAATATGCTTTATTTATTAAAACAAAAGATTTGTGTTGATTTAATTGTAATTTCTTATGTAAGGCACTACAAATTTATGGTTTGAGAGAGTAAAGTTCCTACTGAGATACCTAGAAAAGAAGTATTTTCCAAATCCCTTTGACAAAAAAAAAAAAAAAGACTTTGAGCTACAGATAGATTCTTGCAGATCTATGCACGGCTACAGAAGGTCTATTAGCCTCGTGCCATTTTCCATGTTTTCTGTGTGTTGGCATTTTTCTGAAATGCAGAATCATAGCTGCTCTTAGTTTCTCAAAGGAGCCTGTTACCTAAAAGAGGTTCAGAACCACTGCTTTAAACTGTTTAGGCAGCAAAAGAACTTTCCCTAGAGTTTTAGTCAGTTTGAGGTGATTAATCAAACAACTTACAATGAGAAGAATTAGTGAGTCTTACTGCAGAGTTTGGAGAATTTGAGGCAGTTGTCCTGGAATTATAAATCTTAGAGAAATAGGTCTTTCCCCACCCATGTTGATGATGGTGGGTTGAGGCTGTTTCTACAAATGTTATTCCTGAAGCTCATGAATGCGACAGAAGTGTCTCAACACCAACTTCATCATAAGATGAGCCAACAATGTCCATAACCTCCCTCTGCAGTTTATTCTGCTTTGTTTTGTGAAGACATAATGAGATTAAAATTTAAGAAATCTGGGAGAATTCTCCACTTAATCTGCCAGTCAGACAACCTTGTCAAATGTTTTTATTTTTTCCCCTTCTAATCCTCTAACCAAAAGCTGGAGGGACAAGACTGAAATATGAGACAAAAAAGACTAGTTTTATCCTGAAAGTCAGCTTTAAAAAAAATTTGTTTCAATAAGTTTTGCAGAACAGGTGGTTCTTGGTAACATGGATAAGTTCTTTAGTCGTAATTCTGAGATTTTGGTGTACTCATCACCTCAGCAGTGTACAAGCTACCCCATTGTAGTCTTTAATCCCTCACCCCTCTTCAACTCTTCCCCCTGAGTCCCTAAAGTCCATTACATCATTCTTACACCTTTGTGTCCCCATAGCTTAGCTCCCACTTATAAATGAGAACATGTGATATTTGGTTTTCCATTCCTGAGTTACTTCACTTAGGATAATGGCCTCTAGCTCCATCCAAGTTGTTGCAAATGCCATTGTTTCGTTCCATTTTATGGCTGAGTAGTATTCCATGGTGTATATATACCACATTTTCTTTATCCACTTATTGGTTGATGGGCATTTAGGTTAGTTCTACATTTTTGCAATTGTGAATTGTGCTGCTGTAAACCTGCGTGTTCATGTGTCTTTTTTGCATAATGAAAGTTTGCTTTTCTATGTCTTAAGAGTAGCTACGTTGTTCCTTAGAATGCTGGCCTCCCTTTCACCCATAGACTATGAAAATTTGGACAAGTTTCTGCATGTATTTGAGCCCTGGTCACATAATCTTTAAAAACATAGAAGGAATAGTCTCTACTTTTCAGGGTAGTTCCAAGGACGTAATAATGTCTGTGGGGCATGTTGCCTTGGCCCAGGACACAGCAGTTCCTCAGCAGCAGTGTGCTTCCTCCCTGTCCCTTGAGGAACAGCTGAGAAAAAGCATGAGAACTTGTCTGAATTCATTTCCTTTTGCTGCTGTAACAAATTACCAAAAGCTTTGTGGCTTAAAACAAAACAAATTTGTGCATCTTACCATTCTAAAGGCCAGAGTTCAGATGGGCCTCATCAGACTAAAATCAGGGTATCAGCAAGGCTGTGTTCCTTTGCGGGGCTCTAGGAGTCATCCATGTCCTTCCCTTTTCCAGCTTCCAGAGGTTGCCCACAGACCTTGGCTCATAGCCCCCTTCAGCAATGGCATCACTCCAACCCCTGCTGCTACTGCCACCTTGCCTTCTCTCTGCTGTAAACTCTCCTGCCCCTTTATTATAAGGATTCTTATGATTACACTGGATGTGTCCAGATAAGCTTCCCATCCCCAGATCCTTAACTGAACCACATCTGCAAAGTCGCTTTGTCCTGAAATGTCCCGTATCCACAGGCTGATCAGGATGTGGACATGTTGGGGACCATTATTCAATCTGCCATAATTGTCATGTCAGCTTCTGTAACCTACAGATATCTTCCTCTTTATTATAGGCACAAGCCTCACTTATTAACTTCTTCTTCATTTTTTTTCCTTCTCCCATTGCATCTTATTTATTTATTTATTTTTCAGACCGGGTCTCGCTATGTTTCCAAGACTGGTCTTGAACTCGAGGGCTCAAGCACTCCTCCCACCTCAGTCTCTTGAGTAGCTGGGACTACAGGCACATGCAACCACACCCAGCTAATTAAAAAAAATTAGAGATGAGGTCTTGCTGTGTTCTCATTGTATCTTTAATAATGCTATCATCTGCCAGATTCCCTAATAAAAACCTGAGGGTTGCCCTTGCTTCCTGCTCCTGTTTTTCCCACATTCAATCAATCTCCAGAACCTACCTCAGAAATGCCACCTGCTCCTGGCATCCCTCCCTTCCCATTCTCACTGCCTGGGCTCAAGCCCTCACCCCTCCTGTCTGGACACAGCACATGCTCATTGCTGTCTTCACCACCCGCCTCTACTACCCCTTAAACCCATCTCCATACCACCACTCAACTCATCTTTCCCAAGAACTGCTTTGGCCACCTCATCCTCATCTGAAAGACCTTTGCTGGCCTCCTTCTGCCTGCAAAGCCTCCAATATCATCCCAAATCACAACCTCCCAAGGCTGTCCTCCTTCCCTCTTCCCACATTCCATCTCCGCACCTGCTAAAGTGTATGCGTGTATTACATAAGCCACTCAGAACTTCTCACAATTCACCCCCACACACCCTACTCTTGCCTGCCTCTGAGATTTCTTTACTCGTTCTGCCCCAACTAACTGGAGTGCCCTTCTCTTATCCTTTATCTGCAAAATTCATTCTTGTTTCATTCAATCCTCACAAATCTGAGAGTGGGTGGATATTGTTAATCCTTTGCTACAGATAGGCAAACAAGTCAGAGCATTAAAGTAACTAGCCCCAGTTCAAACACCTAGTAATTGTCAGAGCTGCTGTTAGATACCGGCTGTCATTTAGTCCATTTTCTAGAGTTGAGTAGGCTGCTGCATCATTAGGGTGTGCATATTTTACTGTTTGGCTCTTATTTGTCTCTTCAATTTCTGCAGCTTTCCCTTGGTCCCAAAGGAAACAAAACTAAGGTTTTGTAATGGTGCTGCCACCCCTGACACCCTAAGGAGTTGGTGTTTCAGTTGCCAACCAGAGTTGAGTGGTCTTTTAAAAATGCAAATCTGTGCATGATATATATTTTTTTAACTTTAAGTTCTGGGATACATGTGCAGAACATGCAGGTTTGTTACACAGCTATACATATGTCATGGTGGTTTGCTGCACCCATCAACCCATCATCTACATTAGATATTTCTCCTAATGCTATCCCTCCCCTATTCCCCCACTCCCTGACAGGCCTCAGTGTGTGATGTTCCCCTCCCTGTGCCCATGTGTTCTCACTGTTCAACTCCCACTTATAAGTGAGAATATGTGGTGTTTGGTTTTCTGTTTCTGTGTTAGTTTGCTGAGAGTGATGGTTTCCAGCTTCATCCATGTCCCTGCAAAAGACATGAACTCATCCTTTTTTATGACTGCATAGTATTCCATGGTGTATATGTGCCACATTTTATTTTTCCAGTCTATCATTGATGGGCATTTAGGTTGGTTCCAAGTCTTTGCTATTGTGAACAGTGCTGCAATAAACATACGTGTGCATGTGTCTTTATAGTAGAATGATTTATGATCCTTTGGGGATATATCCAGTAATGGGATTGCTGACTTAAATGGTATTTCTGGTTCTAGGTCTTTGAGGAGTTGCCACACTGTCTTCCACAATGGTTGAACTAATTTACACTCCCATCGACAATGTAAAAGCGTTTCTATTTCTTCACATCCTCACCAGCATCTGTTGTTTCCTGACTTTTTAATGAGTGCCATTCTAACTGGCGTGAGATGGTATCTCATTGTGGTTTTGATTTGCATTTCTCTAATGACCAGTGATGATGAGCTTTTCTCATATGTTTGCTGGCTGCATAAATGTCTTCAAAAAGTGTCTGTTCATATCCTTTGCCCACTTTTTGATGGGATTTTTTTTCTTATACATTTGTTTAAGTGCTTTGTAGATTTTAGATATTAGCCCTTTGTCAGATGGATAGATTGCAAACATTTTCTCCTGTTCTCTAGTTCACTCTGGTGATAGTTTCTTTTACTGTGCAGAAGCTCTTTAGTTTAATTAGGTCCCATTTTTCAATTTTGGCTTTTGTTGCCATTGCTTTTGGTGCTTTAGTCATGAATTCACAAGCATCCCTATACACCAATAATAGACAGAGAGCCAAATCATGAGTGAACTCCCATTCACAACTGCTACAAAGAAAATAAAACACCTAGGCATACAACTTATAAGGGATGTGAAGGACCTCTTCAAGGAGAACTGCAAACCACTGCTCAAGGAAATACGAGAGGACATGAACAAATGGAAAAACATTCCATGCCCATTGATAGGAAGAATCAATATCATGAAAATGGCCATACTGCCCAAAGTAATTTATAGATTCAATGCTATCCCCATCAAACTACCATTGACTTTCTTCACAGAATTAGAAAAAAACTACTTTAAATTTCATATGGAACCAAAAAAGAGCCCGTATAGCCAAGACAATCCTAAGCAAAAAGAACAAAGCTGGAGACATCGTGCTACCTGACTTCCAACTGCACTACAAGGCTACAGTAACCAAAACAGCATGATACTGGTACCAAAACAGATATATAGACCCATGGAACATAACAGAGCCCTCAGAAATAACACCACACATCTACAACCATCTGATCTTTGACAAACCTGACAAAAAAAAGCAATGGGGAAAGGATTCCCTGTTTAATAAATAGTGTTGGGAAAACTGGCTAGCCGTATGCAGAAAACAGAAACTGGACCCCTTCCTTACACCTTATACAAATATTAAATCAAGATGGATTAAAGACTTAAACATAAGATCTAAAACCATAAACCCTAGAAGAAAACCTAGGCAATACCATTCAGGACATAGGCCGTGCATGCTATTCTGATGTCACTACCCATGCACTGGCCTGAATCCCCTTAATGGCCAATTTCCCACTGCTCTTCAGAGGATCTTACATTTCCCAAAAATGGTTTACCTGAATTCTTTGCAGGGTTTCCTGCCTACCTGTGTAGCTTCCCTCACACTATGCCCTGCTCACCTCTCCACACCTGCCATGCTGGCCTCCTTTCTATCCTTGAATCCACTATGCTCCCTCCTATCACATGGCCCTTGTCATGTTCTTCCTTCTACCTGAATGTTCTTCCCCCTCTTTTTGGTCAAATTGACTCCTTTATCATCTTTCAGGCTTTGACTGAAGCATCACTTCCTTGGGGAGCCCACATTTAAACACCAGTGGTCTGTAATTTAAAAGGCCAAGCTTTTCCCACAAACCATGTTGTCTCTTCTTTAAACACTCTGCATATAAACTGACAAAAGAAATCTAAAACATATCAAGAGTATCTGATTGAGCATTGCCCTTGCAAAAATGAAGAAAATTGATTCTTATTATCTGGTGAGTCTAAGACTGGCCCTAGGCATCAGACATTTCCTAACAATGACACCATCAAATAGCCCACTCTGAACATCATCATTCAATTTCCCCTATACTTCTTACACTTCTACTGTATCTCATATGGCATCTAGCTTGGTACTGAATACTTAACAAAATGTTTAAGTATACTTATTATTGGTTGACTTCTTGACCAGTAAGTTTCAATTGAGACATCTTTTTTTTTGAAAACGGTTTGGCAGTTTCTCAAACAATTAAACCTACAACTATTATATAACCCAGCAATGTCACTTCTGGACATTTATTTCAGAGAAATGAAGATGTATGTTCACATAATAACCTGTACACAAATGTTTATAGCAGCTTTATTCATCATAGTCAAAACTTAGAAACACAAGTATACATATGTAACAAACCTGCATGTTATGCACATAAAGTATAATAAAAAAAAATAAAATAAAAAATAAAATAAAAATCAGTAACAAACAAACAAAAAAAAAACTTAGAAACTACCAAGATATCCTTCAATGAGTAAATGGCTAAACAAACTTTGGCACATCCATACCATAGAATACATCAAAAATAAAAAGAAACCCACCATGTTGACACACACAGCAACCTGGATGAATCTCCAGAGAAGTACGCCACTTGCAAAAAGCCAGTCCTTAAAGGCTGTATGCTTTATGATTCATTTGTATAACATTCTTGAAATGACAAAATGACAGAAA
Organism: Colobus angolensis palliatus; assembly: GCF_000951035.1. Taxonomy (NCBI): domain Eukaryota; kingdom Metazoa; phylum Chordata; class Mammalia; order Primates; family Cercopithecidae; genus Colobus; species Colobus angolensis. The sequence continues at coordinate 10,575,377 of NW_012114932.1, read as the reverse complement.
TGGAAAACAGACTAGTGGTTACCAGGGTTTAAGGAGAGCATGCAGGTGGAGGGGAAGTGATGTAGCTATAGTGGACAAAAAGGGAGATACTTGTGGTAAGGAAATACTCTTTACTTTGACTGTATCAATATTAACACCCTGGTTGTAACATTGTACTATAGCTTTTCAAGATGTTACCATTAGGGGAACTGGGTAAAAGGTACAAGAAATCTCTCTGCATTATTTCTTACAACTACATGTGACTCAACAGTTATTTCAATTAAAATTAAAGTTTATTTTTTTAAAAGAGATACATTTAATAAAATGTTTGTGAACACTGAGGTGTTCACAAACACGTAACAACTGTGATGCCACTAAATGTCTTCTTTCTTTTCTTTTCTCATGGTTTTTTATTTATTATTACTAAGGATTTTATTTTCCTCTTTTTAAGACATACATAACATTGATCACTTTCAGGCTATTTTCATAATGACTGAGAAATATATTATATTAGAATCCTTATTTTTTATGCCCCTTGGTTGCCTGTCATGTATTACTGTGAATGTTTTTCATCCTGATCAAGATACAATTTATAGAACTGTTGGTTTGTACTTGAATCTCTGGCAATACCATAGCAACAAAGTATAATAAGGCCTTTATCACTCCCCATGTAAGAAATGTTTTTTGAAGTAGCACTTCTGCCCCGCCACCTCAAATCTCCTTGTCTGGTTCTCAAGGTTCTCAGAGCTTAGTATTAGTATTATACTTCAATAGGTTGTTATTGTTTGGAAAACTTTGTTTTGACTGGCTGTTGTTCAAATTTCTCTTCAGTACTTTTCATCTCTTCATCATTTCTCTGCGAAAATTTAATACATTCTGCTGGTATCACCCTTATTAGATTTCCATTCCATTTTCTGTTATCTTTGCCTAACACAGTTTATTTAGGTTTTAACTTTTTTCCGCCAGTTATTGAAGTGGTTGTAAAAGTCCACATTGTGATAGAAATCCTTGCTCAGAGAGTCCACGACCGCTTTGGAAGTGTTTACTGTAAACAGAGCAGGATCAGTACCACATTTTATTCATTTTCATGCTTTAATGTAAAAATTCTTTTTGCTTTCTCTTTCAGTGAGTACAGAAAAAATCCAGGAACATATCACCAACCAGGTATTCTCTCACTTCTCATAAACTCTAATATAGAATTTTGTTTCAAATGTTAATAACTAAACATGTGTAAATGTAAAAAAGGCGGTGGGTAATGTTAGTTGTTAGTTATGAGCAATATATATGTTACTGGTTCTGGGGGAAAAAACATTTGGTCATATGTAGATGATCATGCACTTTCTTTGTCTTCTCCCAAGCCAAGTCCTTCCCTACCACATCCTACCCAAACAGGAAACAGTAGACTAATGAGACTCTGCCAGTTCTAACTTGCAAGTATCTCTCTGACCTTATTGTGACCTCTGCATTGATACTATCATGGCAGCAAATAGATATTTCCATCTGCTTTTCCCTTAACTAAGGTTACTCTCCATGATTTTCTCAGGTTTTCATTCAGTCAGCTCAAAGTCACTGCCTCCCAAACAGCTAAGAACTGGCCCCCTATACACCACAAGTTGATCTTCCATTCTGGTCTTTTGTTTCTACTCACAGTTGACCAGCATCTTCCTGTTTGCATCACGGTTTTCTTATCCCATCTTCTTACTGATCTATTTTTGTATTTCTACGTAGATGGTGTCCTTCTATAGAACTGTTTTAGGAGCTTGAGACCTGCAGCCACACAAACAAACCAAGGGAGGCCTTCCCCAAAAGCACATCTTGCCCCACCCCACCTACTTTTCCCCAGGCCAGCTTAGCTACAGTTTCTCCAAACCCTGCCTGTGCCACTAGACTCAGAGAATGCAGACATTGACCTGTGGGAAAATATGCTTGGGTTTCACCCATAGGTACAAATTTCCATATCTTCTTCCTTTTTTCCTTTCAATGGCATAAATTACAACTCACCCTTACGAAAGAGAAGGGTGGTAAATCTACGTTTATACCAATTAAAAGTGCATTTTTCAACCTTCTAAGTGCACTCCAAAAGAAATTCCAATTTTAGTTCCTATTGTCAGTCCATCCCAATAAAGTTCTAGTTTCACCCAATCTGTGCCAGATGCCCTGTAACTCATCAAGCTTTCAAAATTGTCAACCCATTTGGCTAATATACTATTTTTCAAATTCAGTAGCCAAAATTTAATCAGGTGCCATTTTGTTTTTGAGTACTATTGTACATGTTGACTTCTAGTAGCAACTCTCTTAATACTTGAAAATGCCATCATTGTGAAATAGCAAAATCAATTGGCCATTTCAAATAGTTCATTTGCCTTTTGAACATAGTTTCTTTCTTTTTTTTTTTTAGATGGAGTCTCGCTCTGTCACCAGGCTGGAATGCAGTGCCACAATCTCGGCTAACTGCAACCTCCACCTCCCAGGTTCAAGCGATTCTCCTGCCTCAGCCTCCCAAGTAGCTGTGACTACAGGCATGTGCCACCACGCCCAGCTAACTTTTGTATTTCTAGTAGAGACCAGGTTTCCCCATGTTGGCCAGGATGGTCTCGATCTCTTGACCTCATGATCCACCTGCCTCAGCCTCTTGCTGGGATTACAGGCGTGAGCCACCGCACAGGCCCTTAGTTTCTTTATTATTGTATTTTAAATTGTTTGTATGTACTCAAGTGGTTTGGTGAGGCTCAGCAACAGTTAGCCAGTAAAGTTTACTGCTGCTATTTTTATTTATTTAAATCATATGGAATACTTGACCTGTTTTCCTTATAAATGTAACAACTTACCTGTTTCCCTTATTAACAACCTAAAGCAGTTGGTCAAAAAATATACTAAGGTTACTTCTGATGGGTAGATTTTCATCTCCTGTTTTTGCTTCTTTTACATTTAGCAAAACTAACAAAATATGTAGACACCAAAATAGAATGCCACGTATTTACTCATAATCTTAAATATTGATCTGATGCCAGATAAAATTATAATGGTTTCGGTCTCAATAAGAGAGTGAAATTCTTTAGATTTTAACTGAAGAGGGAAAGGTCTTAATATTTTAATTATGTAGTTATTCTCAGAACAGATCATTATCTCGTTCAGTCATTGCTTATATTTCTAATCCTACAATGAAATTTCTATTCATTCTTCTCCTAAGTAGAGAAGTGCTCTCCATTCTCAAGAATGATACACTGGCAATACAATTCAAAAAGGTATCTTATACCTCTAGTTTATATAAACTCTGGCAAAAAGTAAAGAAATAAAGTCACCTTCTTTATCAAATCACTATGCCACCAAAATAGTTTGGCTCTTGAAAAACATTTTTGAAAACCCACTTTAGATAATCAATACAGCATTTTTTATCAGAAAGAAAGGCAAAATGGAGCACTGCTGAGTGTTAATCTTGCCCCTAAATCCTTCCCACTAGGCACTATAGATTGTGTAATTAAATTGAAATTGAAAACTGAGTCTTCCCGCACCCCCACCCCACCCCGCCCACATCAGGCAAGCTATGAGTTGTGCACCAACGTGAGAAATCAGGAGCGGAGCGGAAGCGCTAGCCTGCTGGCTAATATCCAGCCTGTGCTTTTAGCCCATGGCTATTTTACCACACCTGAGCTCTGAGAACAAACAACTATTTGAGTCCTCTGGAGGGAACGCTGGATTCTTTCCTGTGCATTTCACTGGGGAAATTAGTATGCTTTTTAAAAGTAACTTGTTAACGCAGCTTGTTTACCAGAAGAGGACAAAAATGAGCAGTGAACTGCTTGGTAGCCTGTTCTAGAATGAGATGAATGCATGACCCAATTTTTTTTTTCAGCTGTCTCTTTGGCAGTTCCTTGCTGCAATCATTTCCTATCTGAAAAATGTTACTTGTAGAGATGAAATTTTCTATAGGTTTTCTAAATAATTTTTACGATACTAGATGAAAGATAACACTTTAAAATATTACCAAAAATGCTTTCAAAATAAAATTAAAACATGGTCAGCATAAGGATGGGAAAACTGAATGTAAATTCTTAATTGAATTTTTGGAAACTGCCTTATTATATAAAAGACAATTTAAACCTTTTATGTTTATGCCTTTTTATATAGCAGATAATTGAAACCCTCAGTGAATTAATACCTTGTGTTTGTGCCGCTAGATGACAAAGAGGGACACTGAATATGGGGCTCTGTTTCTGGTGCAGAGGATGTCTGTGTTGTGGAGAACGTTCATAGGCAGGCGCTCTCTATGAGAAATGCTTGCCCTCACTGACGACCCAGTGCAGAGAGAGGCAACACCAGCGCAGGCCCTTACAGCTCTGTATTTGGTCTCTAGGGCTGCCATAACAAAGTACCATGAAGACGTGCCTTAAAACAACAGAAATGTGTTGTCTCACATCCAAAAGAGGGTGTCAGCAAGGCCCTGCTCTCTCTGAAACCTGTAGGGAAGGAGCCTTCCTTGCTCTTTTTATCTTCCAGTGCTTGCCAGCAATCCTTGACATTCCTTGGCTTACAGCCGCATCACTCCACTCTCTGCCCCTGTGGACACATGGCTGCCCTCCCGTTGTGTCCCTCCCCTTATAAGAATCCCAGCCATCTTGGCTTAGGGCCTTCCCTCAGTGACCTTCTCTTAACTTAATCGCAGTGGCAAAGACCCTATAATCAAATAGGGTTGTATTCTTAGGTACTAGGAGTTAGGACTTCAACATATCTGTTTGGGGGACATAATTTGACCCATAACAAGCTGGAAACCTCAGAGTCATCCTCAACTCCATCTCTCCCTCTGAGCACTGGGCACTTCTGATGGGATCTCCTGTTGACCTCTCCCAACCAGCTCCTCACCTCCACATAACCCCTGTTTCATCCATGCCCTTGTCTCATTTCCTCAGTGATTTCTTGAGGCTCTCCTGTTAGCCTCACCACCTTTCTGTTCATCTTCCATTCTGCTGCAGTTTGCAGTAGTTTGCAGTTTTAAAATATCATCTTGCTGAGAAATAAAAACTAAGTAGAAAAACCTCCTCATTCCTTGTTAACAGTAATTTTAACCCTAACTGGGTGTTATAGTCACCCCCTGAAACTTGTTAGCACAGATCCTGAGACCCCATCTCCAATTCTAACCCCAAGACATTCTGGGTCAGTAGCTCTAGACTTGGGTTAACACACAGCACAACCCTCAGACCAGACCAAGAAAGGTCACAGGCTTTAGGAGTCTCCAAGCATCACAAAAACAGCCATGCAAAGACAGATTTTTCTTTTTCTCAGCCTCATGTTTTAAAGTTTCATGACCAATTGAGAGCTCACAAAATGTGGAAAGGAACATAGCAGCTGAACTGGATCATCTGGGCAAATGGGACAGACAATAAAAGAGTGAAATTCCCTTATTGAGAGAGGTGGGGCTGTGTGGGTCCTGTGAAATCAAAGAAAGAAGGGATGCCTTAGTTTGTAGATAGCCACCCAATAGCCCCTGAAGTGGGAGGACATATAGGCAGACTGTGTTCCCCGGCTAACTGTACTTCCACCATCCCCTCTGCTTGGGGAGGGGGTGTGGAGTGGGTGAGTATAGTTTCAGCTGGTGCTTAGAACTCCCGGTAATCTGGAACCAGAAAAGGAAAACATGAGGTAGGAGAACATGTTCTCTTCAGTAACCACAAGACCTGGACTGAGTCATTTCCATTCTTGATGGGGACAGATGCAGGCCCTGCCTACGAGTCCCCAGGCTAAGTCCAGGGTCCATGCTGTTCCCCCTGCTGAAGTTCCAAGTTCTCTGATTGGTTAATCAGAGACCCCTAGTGTAGGACAGCCTTGAGGGACAGCAGGGCTCCTTAAGTCTCCTAGTCCCAGAGCAGTCCCTTGGATGGGAACAAGGACCAGGTCTTGGGTGTAGCTTCCCTTAACACTTCGAAATAGTTCCGCATATAGTATGTAGACCTCCATTCATGCTCTTGCTCTAGGCCCCACAAATGTTGGGAACGATCCTGCTCAGACATTTGCAATTTCAAAAACTCAATATGTGATTCTGATGGAAAGCCATAAAATACATTTCTAACCTTTGAGTATGAAATACAAAGCCTTGGGATCTTGTACTCCTTTGGAGAGGATTCTCCCCACCTTCGTAGACTTATTTCCCATTCTACTCCTTTATTTAAAACTATTGGTTCTTTCTAAAACTATTTCATCAGCATAATAATCCCCTTCTCTGCATGTACAAAATTTACTCATATAAGACCTAACTCAAATATTACCTTTTCCATGAAGCTTTCCTTTATCACATAGCCAAGAATAAGCTCACTCTCTTCCATGACCCCATTTTATTTTCTCTGCCCTTTTGCTACAGATATTTTCTACCCTATAGTCTAATCATTTATATCACAACAGGATTTTTGAGACTACCTAGCATTGCCGTAAAGAAAAGAGATCATGTTTAGTTCATTTCTGTGTCCACCGTTGGGCCTTGCATATCATAAGAACTCAATCAACTGCTGGTGGAATGTAAATTCTTCAGATCACTAAATTCTTATTCTAGTAGCTAGAGGAGCTGCTAAATTTAAACAGTCTACTCCCTATACACCGGAATGTTCAAACTTGCTGTGTCATTGATTCTTATAAGGCAGGAACAAGGTATCATTCCTTCCCCTCCCAGGTAAGGATTCTAAACCAAAAACAGAACAAGCCAAGACTGCACATGGTTATTATGAATAATGGTCACACAGTCAGGAAATGAAAGAATCGAAGGACAAGGAGATCCAGGTCTTCTTTTTATCTGTATGTCCATATCATATTGCCTGCAGAACGTTAAATGTTTTGCCCGGTTCAAGACTTCAGCTCCCAATTCTTTCCCCTAATGTAAGCATGGCAGTGCCACTCACTGATGACTTTTCAGTGTAGTGTGAACTTTAGAACTTCTAAATTTAAAGTGGGATTGCATTACCTTGCACTATTCTTGTCAAAATGGCCATGCACTCAAGGAGACAATTTTGACTTAAAGATAGTTTCTCTTTGCAAGTTTGGCACTAATGGAGCTAGTAAAGATCCCACATGTCCCTAATTCCCTTTTAAGATTACCTTCAGAATTGAGAGAGTTGCACTTTTAGAAAAGCTATCCAATTTACGAGTCTTTTTCAAAATCCTGAAAGAAGGACTGAAAGGATCGAAAAGTGGTGACACTAATGGTGGTTAACAAAGAAGAATTTACAAAAGATGTCTTTTTTAAAGGTCAGATGGCTTCTACCTAGAAAATACTTCATTGTAAATGTCAAAGTGCTGGGCTTTGCCTCTTTAATTGGAAGCCAAGAAAGTTAAAATGTGAAGGGTACCTGTGGAAAGGTATTTAGATTGACAAGACAAAGCAAGGCTGAGAATATGGCCCTCAGATGTTTTAAAAGCATGACCACCAAGAAGAAAATAGTGGTTGGAATAAACACTGTGAGAACCATTCACCGTCAAATATGCAGATAGCTCTCACTCAAGCACTCAATGATTCTGAATAATTGCCATCAATAATTATGCTAATCACTCAGTGCTCCATATCTCATGTTTTGTCACAACAACCCTGTGAGGACCAGGATTTTAATCTCCACTTTATACAGGTGGAAACTCAGGCTTGAAATCAGGTTTAGTAATTTTTCAGGTCCTGCCACATTTAGCACAACATTAGTAATAATAATGGTTAGCATTATTATTAAATGCCCAATGAGCTTTTTGTGTTTAGGCATTATGCTAAATTTTACATTAAATTATCTCTCTTAAACCTCACAGCAGTGACCCTGCGAAGTAGGAACAAATCAAAAGATTAATCTTAATGAGGTGACTTAATTTGTCTAAAATCATGCATCCATAGTGGTCATGCCAGGATTAAGTAAGGCAATCCAGCGCTCTCTACAGTGTGAGCAATGGCCACTATTCTGGGAGGCTTTAAATGTCTTTCTTTACTGGCACTCAGCTGGTGAGTGACAGATCTCGAATGTGAATCCAGGTGTATCTCATTCTGAATTCCTTTCTCTCCACCATTATACTACACTCCCACCTCTTCTGGAAGTTGTTCTATTAATTAAGTGATCTCACTTATGACCATCCTAATTAACCCCCCAATTCGGACATTAATCCTGAAGCAGTCTGTTTTGAGACCCTGGCATACAGATTTTTATGATGTGGCATGTCTTTTTTTCCAAGTGTTTTAACAATGAAGATGAGCATACACATACTCCGGGATCACTGTTGAGCAGTAAATTAATTTTTTAATTAAATAAGTGAAAAATCAAGTGAATCTGGTCTAAGAGAAAACTATTTGTCACCTGAAAAGAGATTAAAAACTCGGGAAAAAAGTATACATTGGCATAATCTGTTGCCCACTGCCAGTTTTCCTTGGCAGAGCCCAGGCAGAAATATCATGGAAATAAAATGAGAATTTGAAGTAAAAACCTTTATTTTCACTCACT
>NW_012114932.1:10547228-10560055 GCF_000951035.1 Colobus angolensis palliatus | reverse complement strand
ATCTGTACTAGAAGATGAACTGAGTAACTGAAATGTTTCTGCTTTGCATATTTTATTAGCAAAATGGTTAGCATCATCATTTGAGATTTTTCTCTTAACACATAGCAACGAAAGGCAGTAGCCAAGTTCTGATAGCCAGAAGCACAATTAGTAGAACCATTCAGTATTCAGTAACTTATCACCTCTGTGTAAAAAGACATTCACTCACTTCATAGGTTAAAGCTATTGTCAAAATGAGCCAGAGCCCACTTGTCATCATGTTTGAATATGCATTCTAAAAATACAGTGTGTGTTTGTTGTTGGTGTTGTTGTCGTTGTTGTCGTCATCTACCTTTAAACCATTTGACCCATGCTATTCTTTCTTCTTATGGTAAAGAACTTGAATTAAGGACTCAGATCAAAACTTGGTATTTTCTGGCGATATGCAGAAGACGTATTTGAGTAGTCATCATCTCAGAAAAAAGTTGCTTGGTGACATAAAAGAGTTATGTTTTAAGAAACAGTGATTGTGAATACCAGGCCAATTCTGTGGAATCTGTGTTTTATACATGGTCAACATCCCCTAAGGCAGAGCCCTCAGATATCTATCTATGGACTTCTCTTAAATTTGATGTGTCCTTTTGTGTATGTCTGCATTTTGCAGAGGTAATGTTCCTTGGTGCTCACCAGAACCTCAGGAGTGAATAAAGGCACCCTGGAGAGTTTTCTGCCTCCCACTCAAGACAGAAAATCACCAGTCATTTCTTTTGTTGTGCATAAATTGAAATCAATTTTATTTAAGCTTTATTTGACAAAGTAGCACTTGTTTTTCCCAGAAAACAAATTTCTGGGAAGGGGAAGAAATGAAGACAAATAGTGAAAATTCAGAGTACCAGTAAGGATCCAGTGAAAACTACCTTGTCTTTATTATTCTTAGTGTGGAAAAAAGTCTTATACACAGAAGTGTTATGTTATATTCTGTGGTCGATCATCAAACAAGGATGGAATAAACAAGATTCTTCCCTGTTTCACCACTGGTATATGTATTGCTCAAAATGTATTAAAAGGGATATTTTCATCATTACTGGATAATGCAATTAGGCCAGTGTTCTGTGGATGTGGAATAATGTAATTTACTATGTTGAATGATTAGCCAATCAGAATTCTCTCATTTTCTAAAGCAGTGGATTGATTAAAATGTGACCATAAACAAAATAGATTTTATTAGGCATAATCTACTTTGTAAACAAATGAAATTCTTTGCCTGACCTAAAGGTTTGAAAATGAAAAACCAAAATTGAAACACATGCTTCCAATTTTGGTTCTGTTACTAAGATGACACTTAATATAAAAGTTACAATTTAACTTCCCCTCAAGTATTCCATACTTGAGACTAAATGACTCTTAGAAATATGTTCATCAACAGATGGGAGCCACTTATGGCCTCATAAACTCCAAAGCAAGTGAAATTATCTCAGCAAAATAGAAGGAGATTACAATAAAGCCTCATCTGGTTATCTCAGTGATGATTAATGCATTGCACACTGGTTCACTCATGCAATGAATATTGACAGATAATCACCCTTCTTCATACAAGAGAAATATTGAAGAGACAAATGCCAGTGATATATGCTTTTAATCAATCAATGAGCAATTTCCACATGTGCCTTGTGTACAGAACTGTGCTAAGTGCTATGGAGGATGTGGAAGAAAGTGGCAGCAGAGTTCCTATTCTAAAGGGATTTTCTGTCTTGAAAGACTAAAAACCTGAAACACTGCACAGAATAGCAGATAGTGTGTGATTCCTTGTTTGCTTATTAATTATACAGTATGGATCATATGGGAGTTTGAAAAAGCCAGCCATCAGTGAAAGCTACAGTGTTCAGGGAAGTATCATGGAAGGCTTTAAAAACCAAAGTGATTAGGATTTGATTCAGCAGGAAACACAATGTGGGGGCACTGAAAATATTCGAGTTCAGAAATGATCTCGGGAAATTGGTATGAAATTTTTCCTGAAACTGTAACCTATATTTTCCTTTTTGCTCCATCTCCACTGGTAGCAGCCACCAGTCTCTCTCTAGGCCCTTTGGGTTTCCTCCTGCTTCCGCTCTTACGAGGCTCAAGTCTGTTTGCCACTTGGCTGGCAGAGTACACTTTAGAAAATGTAAATTACTCCCAGCACTTTGGGAAGCCGAGGCGAGTGGATCACGAGGTCAGGAGATGGAGACCATCCTGGTTAACACGGTGAAACTCCATGTCTACTAAAAATACAAAAAATTAGCCAGGCGTGGTGGTGAGAGCCTGTAGTCCCAGCTACTCAGGAGGCTGAGCCAGGAGAATGGTGTGAACCCAGGAGGTGGAGCTGGCATGAGCTGAGATCATGCCACTGCACTCCAGCCTGGGTGACAGAGCAAGACTCGGTTTCAAAAAAAAGAAAGAAAAGAAAATGTAAATTACTCTGTACCTGTCTAAAACTCCCCATGGCTTATACTGCACCCCTGCTAAAATCCAAAGCCCTGACCATGATCTGATATCCCTATAAGGTGTGGTCCCAACCTCCTCTTTCATCCCATCTAGGGCCGTTCACACTCACAGGGCAACCACAACAGCCTTGCCCTCTGTCCTTCCACATGGCCAGGCCCATTCACGTGTGGGGGCCTTTGCACCCACTGGCCATGTTCAAAATGCTCTGCTGTCAGCCCTTGGGTTCCTTGTTGTCATTAAGATCTCAGCCCTAGTAGCTTCTCCTCAGAGAGATCTTCCTTGGACATCTATTTAATGTAACCTTCCCACTCTCCCTCTGACATCTTCTGTTGCATCACCATTTTAGTGTTTGCATCATACTCGGCACCACCGAAATTGTTTGTGTGTCCAATTTTTTCCTTGTTTGTTATCTATCTTCACCCATATGAACGTGAGTACCTTAAGAACAGAGACTTGTCAGAGTCGTTTGCCCCCTAGCCCCAACACCAGAAAATAGTGCACATCGTAGATGCTCAGTAAATACTTCATGGGTGACTGTGTTGCTTATTAGTTCTTCCAGCTAAGATGATAATCTGGACATGAAAACAACATGTGTTTAAGCAAAATCTTGATCATGGGAATGAACATTTCAAGGGAAAAATGGAGTTTGGTGTCTAAATATAGGAAAGGAATGCACAATCTAAGACAAGATTAGTGCGAGGTTCTCAAGGTTGCTGCAGGAAGGTGATACTCTTGGCAAAAATATAAAGGTTGTGGTTAAAAGCCACATTCAGTGAGTATACGCTGTCAGGCATTACATATTTTTCAGAACCCCATTAGGTAGGCATCATTCTCTCTTACAGATAAGAGATTGATTCAGTGACCTCAAGTTGTTCAGCTGGGTATCCTATTCCAGTGATTGAGGTTGACTTGGTTAAAAGTACTGATTTAAGATCAACTTACACTTGCAAGCATGGATGGGGGTAAAAATGTACTAAGTCTGGTCTTCAGTGCTACCTCTCCCCCATTTCCCAAGTTACTGGGCTGAACTGGATGTGGGATATGCATCTCACAACCTACGTTGGCTCACAGGTTGTTTTGCAAATTGGTCTATGCACCTGTAGATTCCTCCAGGTGTCCTCCTCATTCTGAAACAGTTCAGGGCGGGCAACTGGAAATGCGTTGAAGAAGATGGTGAAGAGAAAAGTGCCCGGATAAAGGTAGGGGAACGTGATTAATGGAGCAGAATGACACCTGTTATTTTGGAGACAACCACCTGAAAGGTGAAAAAACCCCAGAGAAAGTAACTGAAATGCAGTACATGAAAATGTTTTGCTTCCATCTTTTTGACCACCCATCTGATAAGTTAATACCTAGAGTATGGAAACTTGACTTGGCTAAAAATGAGTTCTATAAGAGAAGCCCAGAGAAGACAGCGCTACTGATGCATCTGAGGAGTTGAAGATACTGCAACCGAACGCTCAGGTGGTCACTTACTGGTGGCAGGAAATAAATGTTCTTCTTCAACGTAGAAATCACCATGGAGATGGCATTATACAGCTAGCATCTCAGTGATAAAAAGCCATGGGGACCAGGTTGCTTGGTCCCTGGGAGTTTATCAGGGGTTGAAAGATACTTTCAGCTTGCCCCCTTTCACCCACACAGCTCCACAAGTGCTGGCTTGTTCTCCCAGATTTGCAGCTGTGGAAATGCCAAGATTTAAAATAAATTTTCTCAGAAGAAACCAGCATTGATGGCATGAAGATATTATTACTCTGTTACCACCACGTCTAGGTATATGTGTTTCTGACAGTAGTGTGGAGGCAGAAGAGAAGAGAAAGATCCCATGAAGATAAGGAGATTTGTTGCAGGGCTGGCATAAAAGCTGAGCAGATGATCACAATCTCTGTGTGGTTTATGCTGCCTGAGGAGAGACCCGAAGTCCAGGCAGTGCTGGCTTACATCATTGTTTTCCAGGAGCAAGAGCCTAGTACTTTGGTCATTCCAAGTATTTGGGACTGTTCAGTAGAGCATCAGTCCTTGGTACCCAACATAGATTATTTTAAAGTGGAGAACTGAAGCAACCAAAGGAGGGGTGATGTCCTCATTCATTCTAACTGGAGTTGACTTCAGCACATTTGGCTACCTCAAGGTAACTCGGTACAAAGGATTGTATTCACCTGGATCTGATAGCAAGGAAACACTCTTGTAGTTACAGATGTGATGTCACTGAGAGGCAAGCATAGGTTAGGTAGTGAGAAACATACCATTTTGGAGCCAGACAAGACTGGATTTTAATCCCAACTCCAGCAATTAATTGCCCATTGTAAAATGCTGAGCACATTTAATTAAGATATGATCTCAACCACCTGTCAGAGCTGGAGTGAGGGTTAAATTCAATTATCTTGTGCAGCACCTGGTGCATGTGAAGCCCTCAGTCCATACTCATTCAAAACTCACTCTTACCATGCAGCATCTCCCTCCAGCCTTGCTTCAGGAGGTCTCCTATAACTGAAGGAGAGTGGAGCCCTGGCAGGAGTAGAGACAAACAAACGGACTTTCCTTGCTCATTGAAATAAAGACAATCCTCTTTGCTCAGGAGGAAGCAGGCTCCAGGGATTTGGGAGTCTCAAAACATGGTCATGAGTCACAGGTGAGACAATAGGGTCTTCCCACAGGTCTGGGAATGAATCCAGAAGTGCAAATCTTTTCTTTGGTTTTTACAGATGAATGGTACCCAAATCCATACACTTTCATCTTGCTACAGTACTGGCTGTAGGTGAGTTACTAGTGGCCTAAAATGATGGAAGGCCTTAGGAAAATTCCCTATGTGGCACTTGAGACTTCCTTACCTCTTCTGTGGACAGTCGTTATCCCTTATGTGGGGAGTAGATGGAGTTAATAAGCTGTGATATTATTTCTGGGCAAGGTGCAATAAGATGTGTTTGTTCCTCCAAGGTGCAGATTACAGAATTGCAGTGAGGGAAGGGGGTGACGATACAGCATCTAAGGAATGTTTAGAGAGTTATACTTGCCTGCTTTATAATATGTGTGTCTCTAGAGAAGACTAGGTAGACTCCTGTCCATCAGCATCTCAATGTAAAAGAGCATTGCAACTGGATGTCATCACCAGTCCCCTTCCAGGTCCCTGCAGCTATTGTGGTTAGCATTGCTGTTCCCATGGCTCAAGTGGCTTTGGACTAGTAGGTAATGGGTGGGGGAAGAAACAGCTCTCCTCACCTCCCCACCCCACCTCACCCCGGATATATTCTGCTTCCTGAGACTTGGGCTGTGCCTACAGGAAGTAACAGAATGGGTTGGCATGCCCCCAGCTCCCTCCCCTCTGCCAGCTGCATAGTTGCACTTACCAAGGCTGGGCTGCAGGTGGCAGGCGCCCCTCTGCCATCCTCCCATGGGTGGAGGAACTCATTCTACACCAGCTCTTGGGAGTAAAGTTGTACAGATACTGAAGACTTCCATTCTCAGGCCGAAAGGTCAGGATCAGTGCAGCTTATAACTGCCCTCACAAAGAAAGAGAACAAAAGGAGAGGCCATGGCCGTGGCTGCCCCCAGTACCCATTTAATTGACATCTTGAATCAAGTACAACTGTTTTTAGGAGAAGTAACCCATTTTGGAAGCCCCCCAAAAGCTTCAAAACTTAGAGTTAATGAAATAATATTCTAAAAATAAAATTGATAAAATGTATCTGAAAGCATACATACATAGACCTTGCAAATATCCATTTGATGCTTGCTTAGTTTCGTTAGGGCTCTAGGCTCTATTCACTCTGACCTCATCATATGACAACCCACTTGACTCCTCTCTTCCCTTCTGACCTTCTGCTTTGCTGCTAGTGTAGTTCTATATTCTTCCTTTGCATTCTTTCTCAGAATTAAATCCTGAAAAGAAACCCCACTTGGCATGGACTCAGAATCCCCATGGCATGATCTGATACCACAGGCAGTCTCCCTAACTCAGGGCCCAGGTAACACGGGGTAGTGCCAGGGTGTGAGCTGCCTGCTCTCCAGTGAGGTTTAGACCAGGCTTTGGGGAGCTGCCTTGAGTATAGCTGAGTTGTCAAATATGCAAGTGATATAAACCAGAGGGGCATGTGTGTCACTCTAAGGTGCTGACACAGGCCAATCTGATCTGGGACCAGTAGCTGTTTAATCCAGTGAGACGAATGGAATGCATTCCTGCTAGTGCCCCTACTACTCTCGCATATGGCAATGCTGCTCCCAGGACTCAAGTGGCTTTGGACTAGTAGGCATTGGCATGCTGGGCAGGGTTGGGGGCAGGTATATGCTACTTCCTGGAAAAGGACTGTCACTTACATCGTAGCCCCCAGTTTCACCTTATCTTGACTCAGATGCTGTCTCAGACTCCTATTCTGCTACTTTTGTGCCTCCTCTTCTCTCTTCATCTCTCTCTGTCTCTCCTCCTGCCCCTTAATAACTGGCCACTCTCCATATTTTCCAGTCTACAGCCCAAAAGGGAGATGGACATGTTGATTTAGCTAGTTACTCTCTACCCACTTGGACAGTGTCTCTTGCTCCAGGTCCCTTCATTGGTTGCCCACTGGCCTATGGATACTGTTAATTGAATTAGCATCCACCTCTGTCACTGCTTATGCACACAGGGCCTGTTCCCATGGTCATCTTAATTTGAAGTTGGGAAAGCAGTGTTATAGATGATATGCCCGGTATTTAAGGAAAATCAGAGAAGAAAGGCATAGAGACAGGATGCATTCACATTTTGGAGAAACGTACTATATGTCAGATGGTATATGTCAGGTACTGTGCTAGGTACTTCATAACTGCATTTATCTAGTTAATTCTCAGAAAGACTTATCTTTTCCCAGTATCAGAGTTTGAGAATCAGAAGGCTGATATTTTAGCATCGCTCTTGGTTAAAGGGTCCAAAGAGGCCTCCTGCCCAAAGTTAGGATTGCCTTCTCTGAGCAACAGAATTCCCACAAATCTTTATAGTCTTAGCTGAACAGGACTAGGGTTCCATCTAGTTGTAGGGTGTTCCTTTTCTCAGCCTTGTTTGTGTGCATAGACACAAACAGACACCATGGACACTTCCAAAGGAAGAGTGAATATAGGAAGACAGAATTGGGATCTCTTACTATATAGTAAGACAGAGTGTTTGGGGTCCTGGATCCCAGCCAATGCCATCACTTGCATTTCAACATTTCCAAAATAGTTCTTGGAATTCCCACTTTAAAAATGAGAAAACAGACTCAGGAATGTTAATGGACTCTCTGTAAGAGTGCCAGCTGTGCCTTCTCATATTTACTCATCTCTTAACATTCTCTTGCACTCTAGCCAGACTTCCAACCAACTACCCACACCTGTGACTCTGCCTGAGTGAGTCCACCCTGCCCACCTGTAGAGCAGACTGGACTTGCCAGAACTGTCCCTGCAGAAGCCTTCAACCACAGCTGATAGGATGGTGTGGAATAACTCTGGGGAGATATGTTCTACATTTGCTCTGAGGGCTTCTCAGTAGAATTCAGCTCCTATTCCCACTGTGCTAACTTGCTTGATAATCCACCCTAGATTCTGTGCCTTTCCTTTCTCAGTTCCCTACTGTCCTGCCAGTGTTTCCTGGAATCAGCGCTAAATTAATAACTTGCTCTCAACTCCTTGACTTAAGGTCTGATTCTAGGGAGCCATGAATGATGACATTGTCCTAAAATCACCCAATTAATAGGTGGAGGACCTGGACAATCTGACCCAAAAGCAAATGCTCTTCATACTTTGAAGATCTATCCAGGCACCATGCTCCTGACCTCACAACAACTTTCTTCTCTCTTGCACTTTCAGTCTGTATCCCAGGGGAGCACCCCAACTCCCGCCTCCAGGGATGACCCATGTCTCTGGCCCCCTGGTGTACCCAAGCCAATCCCCTATTGCAGTGTCATCTTATGGACTCATCCCCCTTGCCTGTGAAAATCTTTTTCTTGCCAATCCATGGCCATAACACACACACACATACACACACATAAAAAGAAAACTTGACATTTTGAAGTTGCAACCCAAGACAGCTGGTTCCTTCCTCTTCACCACATTCGAGAGAACGAGAGGAAGAACTCTGTCTAGCAACTATATACTTTAGAACAAGGTGTCAGAGTCAGGGTGCCCCCCTCCATTGCTCCTCCATAACCCTCTTGGACATACACATTATTGTTGGCATTAACCTGAAATGCAAGGGGAGGGGAGGCTGACTGACCAATTTCAGACAACTAAATACATGGAAATATTAATGAGCCATATCCCAAATCTATTAGATATCTGAATTCCAATGAAGTGTTTAAATCCTAATAGTCAAAACACCAACTTATTCTACTTCTTTCCTACCAAATATAATTTATTGGTTTTTGCTATTCTCATCCACATTTCATATGTACAGACACACACCTAAGAAATAAAATAGAGAGGGCCAAACATTTTGAATGTATTTCATTTATCAAGTTGCAGCTCCTCAATAAGGTTTTGGGTTTCTTTAAAAAACAAACTACTCTGCTAAGATTTACTGGGTTAGAGTTAGAGAACTGGACGACATTCCTGACTTCTCCATTCATTTCACAGAGTGACCTTGGGCAAGTTATTACACAAGTCTATCTTGATTTATTTATCTGTAAATTTGCAAACAAAAGAATCATCTCATTTTTCCTACAAAACTTGGAAGGAAGATGGAATGACAAATCTATAAAAACATATTGAACCCCTTGGGGAGTAGCCTTATCTGCTTATAGACAGTAAGCTTATGTCAGTTTTCAGCTTCTGATGGTCTTGTCAAACCAGAGCACTATTTCCAACAGAAACTTCTCTTTGACATTCACATTTTGTTACGTCCTCAGTCCTCATATTTGAAGCTTGTTTGGCTTCAAGCAGAAAAAAAATAGGAATTAAATCCAAAAATTGAAAGAACTGGCAAATAAAATCATAGTTTCAATCCTTGCATCCAAGAGGACCATAGAAATTAACTTGTTGGATCAACTTGAATAGCCTCACAACAGAAACAGCTGTTTTGTGTTGAAGCAGTTTAAATATTTTAAAGCTCATAGCTTGGAGAAGACTGTAATTCAGTAGTTTCTCTCTTTACCCACTCTCTTCAAGTATTCACTGTTCCTTCCTGTTACCCATAATTGTGATTTCTTTCCTTCTATTTTCTTTCTTTGCCTTTGTCTCCACTTAAGCTTATCTTTTCTCTTTCCTATTTGTCTCTCAGTTGTCTTATCCTTCTCTTTTTTCCCACTCGTTTTTATTGCCATTGAACATTTAACTTTGCTACATGTTGTAAGAGAGAAGGAAGAGGAGAAAGATGAAAAAAACAAATACCTAAAAACTGCTTATCATATAGAAATTGCTCAAAAATATTCAGTGCCTAAATCAATAAAAATATCTAATATTTATGGAGAACATATTTACATTAAGGAATCTCTACAGGCATTTCCTATATCCAACAAGGTAGACGCTGTTATTATCTTCATTTTCCAGATAAGGACACTGAAGCTCAGAAAAACAAGATAACCAAGGTCACCCAGAGAGAAAACGACAGAAGAGGACACATAACCCGTTCTGTCTGACTCTTCTTAACCACCATACTCTCTTGTAACAGGCATGTGCCTGGTGCTTTCCTGACATCAGTTCATTTAACAGACATTAAACAAGAAATAGATTGCTTGACATATGATGCAGCTGAAAAAGCCAGACATGACTAAGCCAGAGATTTGACGCACCAGCTCCAGCAATAGCTGTGTTAACTTGGCACATTATTTAAATTCTGAGCTCAGGTTCTTACTCTATAAAATGAGCTTGTCTTTATCTATTCTACTGTTTGATGCAGTGATTAAACCAGCTTGCTCCATGCCCTAGCCTATTAACTAGGCTAACAAAATGGAGAAGAATATTCAAGAGAGAGGAAGTAAGTCACAGAGACAGGAAATGGAAATGATTCTGCCTGGCTCATAGTTTCTCCCAGATACCCTCCCTCACCTGCAAGCCAGGATTCCTCTTTCATGCTTTCCTGCACCAAATTTTTTCTTGCACTTTCATGCACCAAGTTTTTTCTCCATCTCATTACTTCCCATAAGTATAGTTCTTGGTTTTCTTATTTATATCTCCCTACCCCACCCTGACCCCAAGGATGCCCCATAAGATCAGGGACCAAGTCTGTCTTGCTAGCTATACCACCAACACACAGCCCAGTGCCTGGAGCACAGTTCATGCTCAGAAAACAAGTGTTTAATGAATAACTGAAGATGGAGGGGCAAAGGGTGAGGATGGAGAGGGAGATGGGGCAGATGGCACTGGATATTAGGACTCCATACTCACATTCTTCCCAATTGTCCTCAGGGTCTGTTGGAAATGCAGTCACAGTCTTCAGCCCTCTCATAACTATGCCATCAGCTTCTGAAGCCCTTGAATCAAGATTTAAGAGGAGTAGCTGTGGCACAGAGGGACCAGGGAAAGACACACTGACCTGTGTCCCCAGAAAAGACTGACTTTTGAGCACCCCACCCTCTTCCATCATTTATCTTATCAATGACTAGAGACAATTAGGTCTCCTTGATGGTGTGAAGAAATATAACTGCACTTCTATCTAGATTCAAGGTAAATCACAAAAGATACATTATTAAGAGTAATATTATAAATTACTCCCTGGCCAGTGCCTTCAAGGCCCATGAATCCAGCCGCACCTTCACCAGCCAATAACTCCTGAATCTATACCGAGCTTTTCAGTCCTGCTGTCTACCTCCAGCTCTCTAAGGCACCTTAAACTCAAGAGGTCTGAAATTGAAGATAGTGAATGCCCACACCCACCCCACGTCCCCCACAAAAACTGCTGCTTCTATTGCTTCTCTCAGAGAGGAAATGGGGAGCCATTCTTTACACTTTTGTCACCCTTATGCTTTGAATATGAGCAGTTTCCTAAGTTTGTCTCAACTCCCTTTTTCTTCATTCTTACCCCATTGTCTTAGTTCCTCTCCTAAGGATTCCTGGTGGACAATCATAATCATCTTCCAGGAGATCCCTCTGCCCCCAGGCACACCTCCCCACTGCCACCAGAATGTTTGTTTTAAATCATGAATCTTGTCAAGACCTTATTGAAAATCCCCGTCCTATATGTGGTAAAGTCAGACTGTTTCTATCAGCCCAGGCCCTCCTGGAATGACACCCAACCCCACCTACCTCTCCCTATCATCTGAGTCTGGCCCCCAAGCAGACTCTTGATGTCAGGATGTACAGCCCTTCCCATTTCTGGCTTGTCCACCTGGTAGCTTCTCAGTCATCTTCCCAGACTCATCTCAGGCATCACCTCCCTTGTGAAATTTGCCCCCAAAAATCTCTCCAGAAAAATTAAACACTTTTTTCTTTGTTTTCCAAATACCTGACATATCCTTCTATTATAGCAATTATCACATGTTTTTTTCATAAACTGCTTATTTTCATCAGATCAATTAAACTTTGGTGTCCTTGAAGGGCCACAAATTTTATCTATCTCATCCTTATTTATATAATGCTTAAAACAATGTACAGTAGTAGTTCAATATATGTGCATTGATGAATGAATGATCAAAGTCTCAAGTTTTATAGTTTCCATAGGATCCACAATAGTATATAAGGTCTTACAAATGCACAACACTTATCAACAGTATAAAACCAATGTGAATTTGTTGCCTCAATAAGGAGCAGTACAGGAATGATATTCTTTGCTTCAATCAAATTCAAACATATGTTATTAATGTGATAGTATTCTTGATGCTAGTGGGGGTTATATAGATTTATAAGACTGCACACTGACATTTAATGAAATTAAAATAGAGAGATCATGACCTAAACAATTAACCTAACAACTACCTAGAATAAAATAAAACACACTAAACAGAGGACTTAACACTCAAACTGGGCCAGTCTTTTCTTTGTATCCTGGACCCTCATTTCTGCTCTCCAAGCTTCCAATAGCATGTTGCTGGAGCCTTTGCCACTATGGTAATAGATTAATTAATTGTGCAATTGTTTGCTTAATATACTTTTCCCTATGAGAATACCAACTCCATATAAATAAGAACTGCACGTGTCTTATAAACCCCACCATCTCTGGTATCCAGCACAGCACCTGATGTATAGGAGGTGCTCAACAACTTTGACAGGGAGAAAGAAAGTATAATTCATATCAATGTTGAGGATCAGATAAGAATTCACAGAGGAGATATGCTTGATACAGAAACCCTTAAAAATAACAATAATTGGCCAGGCACAGTGGCTCATGCCTGTAATCCCAGCAGTTTGGGAGGCTGAGGCGGCCAGATCACCTGAAGTCAGGAGCTTGAGACCACCCTGGCCAACATGGTGAAACCCTGACTCTACTA
>NW_012114932.1:10508892-10547088 GCF_000951035.1 Colobus angolensis palliatus | reverse complement strand
TAAATAAATAAATAAATAAATAAAAATAACAAGAATTAGGCTCTCAAATTTATTGCAGACTTAATGAACATTCCACACATTTTCCACTATATTTTTTTAGATACTTGTTTTTTAAAATCTGTAGTTACATGTCTTTCAGCTAACTCTGCAATATCTACTCTTTAAGGATATTTATGGAAAACTATAGCTTTCTGCCATAGCTTACAATTTAGCTGGAGTTAAAAGAGTTTTTCCAACAAAACAATCAAATAACCACGGAAGCTGGAATAAAATTACTTCCCTTACAGGAGGTACAGACTAAGTGCTATAGTCATTTCAAAGGGAGTAGAATCACTCACTGGAGACCTGGGTGGTTGTCATGGAGAAAGTAGGATTTTTACATGAAACTAGAAGACTTTGAAAGTCCCAAGAAAGGAGGAGACCATGAGTGGGGGATGCTGAGAGCCCAGATAAAAGCAAGTGGAGGACAGGGCATGTGTTAAGAGAGAAGCAAAAAAAAAAAAAAAAAGAGGAGAAGAGGCTCAGCAGCACCAGGCTGCAAATGCCAGCGAAGGAATGGGGACGATCACTGATGCTAGAGGATCCTGTCCAAAATGTTAAGAAATAAAAAACAAAATGTTTGAGGAAGAATAATTTAGTAATAATTGCAGGGAGACTAATTAGGAGGATAATAAATATCCAATTAGGGGGTAATTAATTTAGATAAATATCCAATTAGGGGGTAATTAATTTAGAAAGATACAAAAAAAGAAGTATTATGAGATGTAAAATAGCCAATTGACTTTCCCATTGTTAAAGCATCTCTCAGATTTTGTGAGTGGGTGACAGGAAAGTAATAGGACCTTTTCAAAAACGGAAAAGAAAACAGCGGGAGCCACTTTTGAAGGCAACAGGATAATTTTGGCTTTATTGTACATGTTTGCCTTAGGGACAATCAGAATAAAGTGTCCCAAGGAAAATGGAGATGTAAGATTTTATTCTTTTATTATTGTTGTGATGATGATGATGATGATGATGGGACTTTGTTGGTATGAGCTTTAAATGTGAAATGTCATTAGCTTTGATTTTAGTAATACAAACCCCTTAGTCATGGAGTCTTTGCTGTGACTGGAAGAAAATGGAGTTGGGTGGGGGTTGGGAGGGATGTCATCAAACCCGAGTAACAGATTTTATAAGGTGAATGACATTGAGATGAGGAGTTCCAGGAGAAAGTCTGGTGGCCACCCTTGTGGGTCACTGGTGCTTTAGAGAATTAACCCTTTTTGCCATATCTCAATTTGGTTACAGTAGAGAAAACTTACTAGACTAGCAGGAGACTAATTTACAATGAGTGGTAAACCTTTCCCTCATGCAGTTATCTCCCCAGCTAAACTAGTCTTTAGAAAGTTACTTGTGGATCAAAGTCTTCCAGCAAAGAGAAATGGATAAACAAGAAAGACATTGCATCTAGTCTAAATAAGGGCTCATGTGGCATTCCTACTCTACATCCAAATTATTCCCCTCCTTCTGAAATATTCAAGTCCACTACATTTGATGTCTTTCTCCCCTAGATAGGATGAAAGGAACTTGTCAGGGCTTATGCCTTATTTTTATACTTTCCTTTCAAACGCTATGACTGCCACTGGAGTACCGGGGGATCTTGCTGAAATCAAAGTCAGGGGCCTTACACTCAGACATTCTGATTCAGGATGTCCACAGTAAGGCCTGGGGATCCGGATTGCTGGGAAGCCTTTGACGGGTTTGAAGACAGCATTGAGGGACTTTGAACGGATCTGATTTGGCAGGCAGGTTAGACTCGAAGCCTCCACATCTACTTTACTGCAAGCAGCTTCCCATGTGCTTACTTTATTTGTTTTCTCTTTTGCCAAAGGTTTATTTTAACACAGATGCTCATCACCTTAACAAGAATTGGTCAATTGTTTATCCAAGTTTAACTTGACCTTTTGATCAATGTTGTTTTTCTTCCACAAGGTCCTAAAACAATTGTTTAGAAGACCACTATTA
Source organism: Colobus angolensis palliatus (assembly GCF_000951035.1). Lineage (NCBI taxonomy): Eukaryota > Metazoa > Chordata > Mammalia > Primates > Cercopithecidae > Colobus > Colobus angolensis. Next base: position 10,545,084 of record NW_012114932.1, on the reverse strand, counting down.
AATTATAAGCACATTTACTTATTCAAGAATTATGTCTTGATCATCTTCTATGCACCAGGCAGTGTGCTTAGTACCACAGAGAGCAAGAAAGATAAGACCTCTCTGCAGTTATATTCTAGTGCAATGGAGGTGGAGTGGGGTGAAAAAGACAACAGAGAAGGAAATAAATCATTTCTCAGTGTGATTGGTGCTATGAGAAAAATAAGCAGGGTTCTGTAGGAAATATTTTGGAAGGGAGGAAAATAACCTAGATAGGTTGAACAGGGAAAGCCTTTTTACAGAGGTGACTTTCCAACTGAGAGCTGAAGAATGCAGAGCCAGTTGTGCTGGCTGTTAAGACCTGGGTAACAGTGAAAAGTGGTCAAAGAATTGCAAAGCAGGAAATAACACTGAACTGGAAGGTGAAACAAGGGTGGTCAGAGATTTGGTGGGAATAGTAAAGGCTCTGGTTGATGTGAAGTGGAGAGCTCCTCTGTTAAAAACGAAGTGGTCAAGGAACTGAGAGTTGATTGGACGTCAAAGTCAATAAACGTAATGACAGGAGCCGAGTTAGAAGCTGGAATGCATAAAGTGGACAGATCAGTGATAAAGGTAGATGACAACAAGAGGAGGGGGAAAGGGAGACTTAAGGAGAATACTTTGATTTCACAGAAGCAGGAGGCTTAGCTGGGTGATGTCCTGGAAGCAGCCGTGGGCTGCAGGGAAATCACTGCCTATCTTCTGGCCGGAGAGACAAGTAGTTCAAGGAAGCGAAGTCTCATCTACTTGAGAAAGTGCAAGAGACACAGAGTGTTGGGAGTCAACCAAGTTTCATTTACAGAGAGTCTTGGAAACAAACATTCCAGAAATCCCTGGAGATTAAAGGGGAATTTGATGGCCACAAAGCAGAAAGTCCAGAGGCCACAGGGGAAGGTGGATTTTGTTTTTGTTTCTGATTGTCAAGCAGAGAAGAGACATGGTGAGGGCATATGTAGGGACACACAAATTACAGACTGAATAATAATGGACAAATGGGGAGCCTTGAAATTCACCAGGTCCCTGGGATTAAAGCACTGTAACTACTACTGCTGCTGCTGCTGCTACTAAAACAACAATAATAGTAGTTTTTATTTATAGCGGTAATAGCAGAAGAAGTAATAGTACAAATCTCATGGCAGTTTTATATTTGGCCTGTGCTAAGTATTTTCCATGCATGTGTACCGCTAACCCTATCATCTGCCAAACCACAGTCAAATTTTGTATTTTCAGTGACAACTTCATGTACTATAAATCACTGATTAGAGTAAAGAAGTATAAAGGGCTTTGAAGTAATCCTGGCAGTCTCTGGAGAAGATAGCAGACAAACAGTTTTAGAGTTAAAACTCCAAATAGATGGTCCAATGGTATGGAAGATTTGGAGTAGCTGTTTTAGGGGGTGATATGGTTTGACTGTGTCCCAACCCAAATTTCATCTTGAATTGTAGCTCCTACACTCCCCACTTGTCATGGGAGGGACCAGGTGGGAGGTAACTGAATCATGAGGGTGGGTTTTCCCCATGCTGTCCTCGTGATAGTGAATAAGTCTCACGAGATTTGATGGTTTTAGAAAGGGCAGTTCCCCTGTACATGCTCTCTCTTGCCTGCCACCATATAAGACATGCCTTTGCTCTTCTTTTACCTTCTGCCGTGATTGTGAGGCCTCCCCAGCCATGTGGAATTGTAAGTTCATTAAACATGTTTTTCTTTATAAATTACCCAGTCTCAGGTATGTCTTTATTAGCAGCATGAGAACAGAGTAATACATGGGGCTAAACATATTGGTATATGGTGTTCACCCCCTGGTGTTCAGGGGGTTATTCACACAGTCCTCTTGCACTAGAAAAAAAACAGCACCCTGCAACCTCAGCTGGTGGAATAACCATGATGTCTGGAAGTGAACAGTGCTTCATTCCTCTGTTCTATTGCTTAATTTGCTAGAAAATTACTAATTATCCTTGAAGACCTAATTCCATTCACTCATTCACTTGTTCATTCCACAAATATTTGAGAGAAATTATTATAGGCTATAGACCATTCTAGACACTCTTGGGGATACAATAGTTTAAAATTGTGTATACACACACACACACATATATACTACATATATATGCAATCATGTGTATGTGTATATATATATATTTGCAATCATGTTTATATTCCCTAGGAAACTTTCCCCACTACTCCCTCCACCTCTAGGCTGATGACACCATGCATTATGCCTGCAGCACAGAATTTATTCATTTACCTTTCCAATAACATGCTGAAAACCTTATATGTATATCTCAATCCATTCCTCTCCATACCATCCTTTACAAGTCTAAGTAAGATCATGTTACTTCTCTACCCAGAGCCCTACAAAAGTTCCCTAGTTTACCTAGAGTAAACGCCAATGTCCTTAAAATTTTCATCCCTACCAGAGAATGCCACCTTGTAAATCCCATCTTCCATGTCTTCTTTTACTGCGAGAGCTGTAGGAAGGATGTGGCAAGATGAACACTATGTAGTAAATGGACTAATTCATCCTGCTGGAAAGATAACTACATTTTTACTCTACCTTGATACAACTTTATGGAGCAGGACGTGAAGTAGATTTTGCCGGATTCCTTAGTCATTCTTCACTTGGGAAAAAGGGAAGGTCTCATACATTAATGAGATTGTATACTATGATCATAATAAATTATTAAATTATTGTGATAAATACTTTAGAAAAATAAAGCTTTTTCCCAGAAAAAAAATACATGACTTTTTGTAAGCACTTAGAAAACTGAAATGGTCATCAAGATTTATAATTAGCCTTGCCATAATTTTAAGTTCTAATTTATGATTTTGTACTATTCTGTGCATTACAGAGTGCTCCCTAAAAGTTTCAATCTCAAAACATCTCCAGTTTGTATCTACATTCAGATGCACAAACTAAAACAGTACTTGAAGATGACATACTTATTAATCTCCCAAAAGTCATAGATGCCCAGAATGGTTGAGTTACATTCTATTGCATTACAGGTAAAGCCAGAACAAAAATACAGGGCTCTTTCCTCTCTGTCCTGTAGATGCCATTTCTCATTGCTACATTTTCTGTGAAGAAGCTCACTACAAAATGTATATTCAGCATGCCTTGCTAAATTGTTCTGGCAGCTTATATGAAATATGCTCTCCTCGATAGTATTTTTAAACAAATATGTTAAGTTCCTTATCTAGTATACCCACACTTGTGACTGTGCTTTCAACATTTCTCCTTCTTTATTTTAACAGAACCCCAAGTTTCACATGCCTGAGGATGTAAGAGAAAAAAAGGAAAATCTTCTACTCAATTCTGAGAGTTCTACTAGGGTCTTAACAAAGACCAGTTATTCACAAGGAGGGGATCAAGCTTTAAGTAAGTCCACAGGGTCACCAACAGAGAAGTGGATTGAAAAACATCAAGGAACTAAGGCTGTTTTCAACAAGTTCAGCAACATGCATTGGCCAGTGGACATTCACCCTTTAAACAAAAGTTTAGTCAAAGATAACAAATGGAAGAAAACTGATGAGATCCAAGAGAAACGAAGGTCTTTCCTTCAGGAGTTTTGCAAGAAATATGGCGGGGTGAGTCGTCATCAGTCACATCTTTTTCATACGGTATCCAGAATTTATGTAGAAGATAAACACAAAATCTTATATTGCGAGGTACCTAAGGCTGGCTGTTCCAATTGGAAAAGAATTCTGATGGTACTAAATGGATTGGCTTCCTCTGCATACAACATCTCCCATGATGCTGTCCACTACGGGAAGCATTTGAAGACTCTAGATAGCTTTGACCTAAAAGGGATATATACCCGCTTAAATACTTACACCAAAGCTGTGTTTGTTCGTGATCCCATGGAAAGATTAGTATCAGCCTTTAGGGACAAATTTGAACACCCCAATAGTTATTACCATCCAGTATTTGGAAAGGCAATTATCAAGAAATATCGACCAAATGCCTGTGAAGAAGCATTAATTAATGGATCCGGAGTCAGGTTCAAAGAGTTTATCCACTACTTGCTGGATTCCCACCGTCCAGTAGGAATGGACATTCACTGGGAAAAGGTCAGCAAACTCTGCTATCCATGTTTGATCAACTATGATTTTGTAGGGAAATTTGAAACTTTGGAAGAAGATGCCAATTACTTTTTACAGATGATTGGTGCTCCAAAGGAGCTGAAATTTCCCAACTTTAAGGATAGGCACTCTTCCGACGAAAGAACCAATGCTCAAGTCGTGAGACAGTATTTAAAGGATCTGACTAGAACTGAGAGACAATTAATCTATGACTTTTATTACTTGGACTATTTAATGTTTAATTATACAACTCCATTTTTGTAGTTTGCATTCATTTTCTAAAACCCTGTATATACTTAATGATGAGCTCAAATCAGCTACTGTAATTTTTCTATAATTCTCTGTATGAGAGAAATTTAACTAAGTGCAGTTGTCTTGATTTAATGTAGGTTTTTACCAAATAGTATGACACCAATTGGCACAAAGTTATAGGAAAATCACCCACAGGAGATGTAAACAACTTGAGTTGCTCTAAAATGTTTGGAAAAGAGCTGCTTTTGCATTATGAATTATATTGTTGAAGCAATAACCTAGCCAGCTGTTGCATTAGCTAAAGCAGCCTCTTGCAATGGTAGGAAAAAAGGATCTAAAATAGCATGAGTGTATGTCTATATCCTGGAATTTATCATCTAAAATGCATGAATATATTTTTAGCAGTCTGTGGCATATTAATCAAACTGTTGAATTGTTTTCTTACACCCTGGAAATCTTTCTATCAACTATAATGATAAATCCATTTTGAAGTGGTATTTTGGACTTAGGCATTTTACTTTAGATTGGAAGGCATTATGTGATTTACAATATGAGAATACAGCAGAAAAACCAGATGAGGCTGTGGCTTTTTATATTCAACAGCCAATAAAAAATGCACAACATGCTAAGATCAAAGCAACAAAAGCAACCTTTTTCTTCCAGAAAAACTTAAGGGAATTGATTCTGTTTTCTTTTGAGCCCTCCACAAAGAGACAAAATGAACACAAGCACTAAAGGTCTACATTTCTGAAGCAGGCAGTTGAGAAGCTTAAGTCTCTTCAGATATAAATGTGCTCCTAATTCTGGTTTTAATTGGGCAGGGGGGAAATTGTTTCAGGATGGAATAATCATCAAAAACAAAAGTTGCCATTCTGAATATGGAACTCAAACAATAACAAAGTTTTATAAGTATATTGTTTGAATCAAAGCATCGTGTGCATAGTTTTATATGTGGAATACACCCTAAGAATAGCTTTTGTTTTCAGTTTAATTATTCAGCTTAGGAATGACTTTTTAAAAACTAATATACCACTTCAAAGATAGGTTATGTTCTAGAGAATAAACATAAAAAGATACCCTAGAAATGTGTTTAATAGGCTTATGCATAAGCAAATTAAGGTATTTTCTTTTTCAGTTTAAATATTCTATACTAACAAAGTCAAATACCGTTGCATTCAAATATTAAATCAAAGTCCTTAGAAAAATAGGTAGGTCCATGTGTCACCCTTATGAATAGTTGTAATGCATTTTGGAATTTTTTTCCAAGAGATCCGAAATTAGATTGCTTAGGGAAAAAACGGGATCATTTTGGATGGGAACCATTTGGATGGGAAACCTACTTTAATTGGTCGACTATTACCCTGAGTTAAGAAAATCACAAGTCTTTCAAACCCTGCTTAAATGCTTTTCCTGAACATCTTCCTCTTCCTAAGCTATCATTTTTTTCTTATCAGTCAATATTCAGTAATGGCTTTCAAAGAACAGTAGGTATTAATATTTGAATGTTAATAGACCAAGATAGTTACAGTCATGCTTATTTCATTTTGATTTTCTATTTCATGGCTGAGTATTCATGAATTGCTTCACTCCTTACACACACCTGCCGTGTCCCATCTGTGTTTCCTAAGGAGTGAGTAAACTGCAATGGGCTGAGAGATCATAAGTATTAAACCTTCTAATCCAACCTTTTACTACTTTTCCATGCCATTAACTCTTGCCTCTAGACCATACACTTAAGCTGTGCTCTCAGTTTTTAAGAAGTTTTACTCTGGAGTAATCTAAATTACATAATTTAAAATTTTGCTACACCATGAAGAGTAGATTCCTCGTAATTTAGGGAAATTGAAATTATCTTTTTATGGAGAGACAAAATAGAAAATATTCCAGAAGCCTAAAATTTTATTCCTAAGCAACACAAAACTTGCTTTATATGAAATTGCTATAAAGAATAAAGGCAATTTCCTCAAAGGTATTCCTAAAACTATATAAGGAACAAACAAAGAACTTTTCATAGCTTTAGAAAGAAAAAAATAGTGACAACAGTCCTACCTCTCTTATTGGCATTTGGAATGCATTGGGCAGGGTAGAATGCATAACTATGTAACTGTTTGGCTTTGATGATGGGGAGGAGGGATGAGTGGAAGACAATGATACCCAGCGTTCTCTACGGAAAGCTGTTATGTACCTTTTGCTGTATATGTTCCTTTCCTGACCCTTTCCAACAAGCCCATGTCGCCATGGGTCATTCTTTTCCTAAATGGGCTCTCTGATGCCAAGTGACACCCTATGTAGTTACAAGTTCCAGAAACCATGCATGTTTTTGCCAAGTAAGAACAAATTTTTTACATACCTGCTCTTCATTTTAGGTGAGTTATTTTCATGTTAGGACCAAATAAGCCAGTCATCATCCTGGATTACTTGTGAGTTTAAAACCCAACTCCATTTTTCTCTCCTGACTTATGTGGCTTTGCAGACCAGCTCACATTCACCTTTGTCATTTCTGCCTGTGCATAAATCCAGGTGGGAACACCACTGTTCTTTAGAACCATCACAATTTCATGAATTTACTTCCTAAAGGCAAGTGACCAAATCCAGACTCATCTTCCAGATGTCCAAAGTTCCCATTTTAACGTTACGTGCAATTGTAAGTCCTCCAATTGAACCCTAAGGATCCTGTTTGTTTTTATAGGCTGCAGTAACACAATGGGCAGGCAGGCCCCTTTGCTCTGTTATTCCCCTGTCTGGAATTACTATCAGGGTAACGAGTTGGCAATTAAATCCAAAATCACAGTTATGTAACCTGTAAACTATCTATAGATGTGCAATATTGACGTGATTGTGCCCAGAAACTGCCATAAACTTCAATGGAAACATATGAAGAGGACATTTTCTCCAACGTTTGGAAATATCTATGAATTCAATGGAACTGTGAGGCCACTTGCTTGATGTCTATAAAACATTCTCTAGCAGAAAATGATAATAATATTATTATTAGGGAATTAGTAGTTCTAATTCAAGAACTACTTGTATGTCATGTTTAATTAGAAAGAGGAAAAATATTTTTACATTTTATTCATGTATTATTATTCTTATCTCCTAAAATGTATAGTGTTTAGCAGAAGGAATATACAAGAAGATGCAGAGAATTTTGAATATTTGAGTGCCCTTTGAAAAGATCACTTGCTGAATTAATAGAATTTCAGATTAGGCTAGGACTACAGTAAATGTCTCCCTCCTGTTCATTCTCATATGGCCTCTCAGGGCATCCCAGTCTCTAGGCCTTCATGGGGCGTGGTGAAGCAGAAGTTTTGCTCAGGGCTAACCCTCCCAAGATCTCTGATACTTGAAAAAGGATTGGCCAAAGGCATTTAATTATAGCTCAACAACCTGAGAACCTTAGGCCACGGCTAATTTCAACAACCTGAGAACCTTAGGCCAAGGCTAATTTCAACTACCTGAGAACCTTAGGCCAAGGCTAATTTCAACAACCTGAGAACCTTAGGCCAAGGCTAATTTCAACTACCTGAGAACCTTAGGCCAAGGCTAATTCAATTTCCTCCTACCTTTAGGCTCATACCTTCCCAATCTCAATCATGATCATTATACAGTAATTGTGTGCATGATCCTAGCTAACATTTATTCAATACTTACTGAGTGTCAGGCAGTCTTCAAGTAGTTTACATGCATTAATTTAATCTCCATAGCCAGTCTAACATAGGTGCTACTTTGTAGCCCTCTCCCTTCCCATCTATCATAAAGGAAAGTAAAGCAGACTATAGCTGAGTAACTTGCCTAAAGAGACACGGATGATAAGTAGGTCAGAAGCCAGGATGAAGCCAAGCAGCAAATGCCACCACCAAACTCTTTGTTTAGAATACTACAAACAAATATTTACTTTTGCTTCCTGTTACCTCTGTCAGGATAGGTAGAGGCAAAAACAATATATTGGAATCCTGAAATTTTTTCCATACAAATATGGGTGTCTGTGTGTGTGTGTGTGTGTGTGTGTGTGTGTGTGTGTGTGTTTAGCTAGTTAGTTATCACACTTCAAATCAGCTTATTTCTTTATTCCTGCTGAGTTAAACTGACAGGTTCAAAGATTTTGGAAGAAATTAGGTTTCCTCCCCACAGCTTTTTTTTAATCCTTGGTTAATCATGGAACACAATGTTTTTAAGAAGAAAAAAAGTCCCTGGAACAAATTTAGCCTTACGAAAACAACATATCATTTCCTTGACAAGAAATTACAGACAGCTACATGAGCAGTCAAGGATAAGCAGAATCTAAGAGGAAGAAAGTTCAGGCAAACTTTCCCCACATAGACCCCTGATAGCCACTACAGATGCTCATGGTTCAGCAAGCTAGTCACACACAGTGAGAACCACTCCTGCTAGAAACAGCAACTGTGCATTGTCCCCATCTTCCTGAGTCTCCATCCCTAGTACTAGTTTGTAGTCAGATTACCCTGAGCCTACACGGGAAGACTGCAGAAAAGAATAGAGAAGCAAGTTGACTTAAACCAACTGAAAAACACCACAAAACCAGGTGAAAATAAATAAGCTCTTGCTAGAAGATGGCAGACTTTTCCCAGGCCTGTGGACATTGCCTGAGGAAGGCCAGGTCTGGGGAGTTCAACAGAACATTGCCTCATATCATTTCATTCTCAGAATTTCCTAGTCAGTCACATCTTAGTTTTCACCAGGATCATATGCTTGCAGGCAAAAGTATTTAAATCCATTTAAGCAGTTATCTTTTTCCATCCCTAAACCTCTCCTCAAGTCTCACACTGTATTTGGAATGCTCCCCTCTCTATATATCTGGACATTCATTTCTTGTTAACTCACCAAGGAATCTCTTGAGATGACTCAATTTCAAAATCTCATCTCTTTATGAGCTCCCTGATAGATAGAAAAAGACAACATGGTTTTCCCCTGGTGTAACATGCATCAGATTATTCTCTTACCAGTAAATGAGTAAATGCAGGCATCCCTTTCCTCAATTTTTTTTTTTGTCAGGGAGGTTCATTAATTTATTTGTTCATGTGCTATTTATCTCACTTTATATGAATATAAAATATCTGTTGTTGTCTTTATAATGTCTTAGGTCTTCCAAGAGGAAAGGAACTGTGTCTGTTGAATTCACTTTGTACCGTGTCTAGCAAAGCACTCAGTGGAAAGCGTTACTTTAACAGATGCTTTCGATGCTGTTGTTTAAAGGTTCCTGTACAACTTCTTTTAGTGTAGAATTTGTATATTTCTGCCTGTGACATTCAGGCATCTCTAGGACCAGAGGATCTGAAAGGAAAGTGCTAGAGCAGGGCAGCTGAGGGAAGGGAGCTGAGCCACACACCTTTTCTACACTAATAGTCATCTCTTGACCCGAAGGATAGTTGCAGACACTGCCATCTTTTACATTTCTAAGAAAAGGCAGTTGCTTGATTGTTTGGGGAAGAAAATGTTGAAAACAAACCCGCATGATTCTGATCAATGTAAGAGCCATTTACTGAGGATCTACTCAGTAGCAGACACTGGAAAAATACTTTACATACACTCATTTAAAGACATGAAGAGTAAGTCTAATTGTTTCCAAAAATAACTTTCAAAAAAATCAGTCGAGTGTTTTTCCACGTATCATTTCATGAACGAGAAAACTGAGTATCAAAGAGTTTTAATAACTGTCTCTCTGGCTCCAAAGCTGAGACCATACATTGGCAGCCCATGGGGTAGATCTGGCTACAGATATGTTTGGTTTGGCTGATAGTGCATTTTACTTAACATCTGAATTAGTTGCCAACATTGGGCCTCATTAATGACAGGGGATTTGTTGCCCTACATTCTATATGCCCACCTGAAAACAGTTGGACAGAGGCAAGGTCAGTCCCTTTAGATGAGGTTGGAGATCTCTTAGTTGTTCACACTCTTCACTAATCCGCCATCACTCATTCACCTTACTTGCCTGGCCCCTAAGCATCTCACTTTTCAAGTCTTGCTCTGAAGTGTGTATTCCTTCCCCCGCCAAACTTCCAAAGGAAATCAACTCCTGAACATCCTCCTTGACCCTATTTGTGTTGTGCAGGTAGTGAGGTATTCCTTTCTGGGTTTCCATCTCCTTGCTCACAATGCTGCTTGCCCTTTGGTCCTATATCCAGTGGGATCTCCAAACAGTATTTCATTGTTTGGGGAAGTCTCTTATGACCAATGACAAAGGTGTTGGAAGAAAGCCAGTACCTTTTTTTTGGCATCTTTCTGTCGTAGCCACTGGGTCCCTTGGCAACAACATTCCTTCCCACCTCCTTCTGCAGAGATGAGTCATTCTCTCAGGCTCTTGGAGCTCTAGTATCCAGGGACAGAAACTGGCTCCCACTGCTGCCTCTAGATTGCTATTCTATAACTGTCATCCAAAAATCTCTTCTGTTTTGCAGGTGTACTCACTTCCTCAACTCTGAAAATTACCTGCTTCCCAGCCTTCTCTGAGGATTCTTCTTTCTGATTTATAACATGCCTCTCCACCCCACTTCCTGCTATTATCTGGGTGATTGTAGAACCCCCAGTAACATTCTACTCTCTTTGCTTCTTAATGCTCTGATGACCTCCTCCTCCTCCTCCTCCTCCCAATTCTATACTTAGAGAGCTGGAGAAAACAGGAGAAAGGATAACTATGACTTTTGTCCTGAAATACCAGTAAAACTGTAGTAAAATACACAGTATCTCATTTTATGTATTCATTTGCTGAAAATGTTTCCAAAGTTTAGAAAAATGATTTTTGGATGTACTATATAAGAAATAAAAATGCACTCAGAATGCTAGAGTATCTACCAATTTAAAAGAACAATATTATTAGTTTGACTGTAATTATCCTTAAGAAAAAATAAGCCTTGATTTAACTTATCAATTTCTGAAAAAATAGTGTATGGACCACCTGTATCAGAATTAACCTTTTTATTAAAAATAGATTCCCAGACCCCATCCAAGATATACAGAATTGAAATCTCTATGAAAACCACTTGGAAAATTTCCTTTTTAATAATCTCTTGGGGTGCTTCTTATAGACAGCAGAGTCTGAACCTCATGTGTGTGTGAATTTTTAAAGTCCTGATTGATTATAAGGGATAAAACCTGCTCTTTTCATTCTGTCACTGTGTTGAAAAGTTAACAACTCGCAGCTCAGAGAATTATCAGCGGGTATTGGTACCAAAATCCTCTGTGGGATTTTGACCAGCACTGAAGCAGAAACTTGGCGTCCCAAGCCTGCCAAGTGCAAGAACTAGAGCTGAAATGATGAAGTGAGTGATGGGGGACAGCACTGGGCACTGCCCAAACTTTTTGAAAACTTTCACAATGAAATGGGGAAATGGAAACTTTCCTCTGTCTAAAATACAAAAGACAAATGTGTACTGAAGGCAATTTTGGCAACTCAACTTCACATTGAACAAGTGAAGACAATATGAGTTTCTCCAATAAAAAATAAAAAGCTGTTTTCAAATTGACCTAAGATGACTGAAAATGGAAAATATTTGCTATTTGGGTTATTAGTTTGAGAACAAGTGCCCCAGGAAATATTCTGCAATTTAATTTAAATGGTTAGAATGTACATTTTCTTAAACTTCATTAAAGGATTTGTCTCCTTTTGCCTTTCTATGTTGAACCATATGACATTGCCAACATTTGACTGACTCTGACATACAAACACAGCCCTTCCATAAGGGTCCACTAACAGTTCCGCTGCTACCTACCCAATTCTAGCCACATTGGCTCTCCTCAGAACTATTGGAAATAGCCTCTGAATAGAAGTCCTGCCTTTTTTTATTTCTTTCTTTAAAAATTACTTCTTTTCTCTTTGCTTTTTTCTTTTGATATTTTTAATTGTGGCAAAATAACATAACGTAAAATTTTATCATCTTACCATTTTTTGGTATCCTTTTAATGAATATTTTCCCATCCCTCCCCATCTTACTTGTTTTTTTGGTTTTTTTGTTTGTTTGTTTGTTTTTGAGACAGAGTTTCACTCTTGTCGCCCAGGCTGCAGTGCGGTGGCACCATCTCTGCTCACTGCAACCTCCACCTCCTGGATTCAAGCGATTCTCCTGTCTCAGTCTCCTGAGTAGCTGGGACTACAGGTGCCCACCACCACGCTCAGCTAATTTTTGTAATTTTAGTAGAGACGGAGTTTCACCACATTGGCCAGGATGGTCTCGATCTCTTGACCTCTTGATCCATCCTCCTCAGCCTCCCAAAGTGCTGGGATTGCAGGCATGAGACACCATGCCTGGCCACCATTTCTTCAGTGTACAGTTCAGCAGCATTAAGTGTGGTTGTGCAAGCATCACCACTATCCCGTCACATACCTTTCTTCCTTGTGAAAAATGGATACACTGCATCTATTAAACACCTCCACTTTTTGCCCTCCCCCAGCTCTGGCAACCACCATTCTACCTTTTGTCTCTGTGAATTTGATAACTTAAAATACCTCATATAAACGGAATCATACAGCATGTGTCTTTTCGGGACTGGCGTATTTCTCTTAGCATAATGTCCTCAAGGTTCATCCATATTGAAGCATGTACCAGAATTTTTTTTCTTTTTAAGGCTGAATAGTATTCCATTCTCATGGCCTGGCCTCAGGCTCTCAAGACTATAACCCATTCCCAGCTTAGTCACCTGATACCTGCATCAAACCCACTATTATCCAGCCACATCGAACCATTACATTCTCTAAAAACATCTCTTGCTTTTTCCCCTATTTTGCTCACACTATTACACTGCCTGAAGTATCCTTTATTTCTCTTTAAGGACCTTCACATGGGTGTCCCCTCCAAGAGTTGCCTGCCCTGCATGACCATCCCACATTCAGCTCGCTCTACCCTCTCTGCTTGGGCACCCTCTTCCACTTTCCTTGCTTTAACTTCACCATTAGGCTGATGGTTCTGAAATCTTTTTCTAGCCCATGTGTCTATCCAGAACTTCGAATCAGATTCCCAATTTCTTGTGGTATTACTTCATCTAGATGTCTCACTGGAGCTTCCAACTCAACATGGCCAAAGCTGAACTCATCACCTAACCCCCAAACCTGCTTTCTCCTTATTTGGTGGCAACACCATCTATCTACTCCATCTCCTGAGTTAGGAATCTAGAAGTCAACCCCGATTTCTCCCTGAGCTGACTCCTCACAGCCAGAGAATTCAGAAAGCCCATTAACTTCACTGCTTGACTTTTTCTCAAGCTTCTGCTCTTCTCCCATCCACTCTGCTAATATCTAAGTTCAGATTCTCACCTTCTGCAGTCTACAACTCTACAATAATCTTGAACTTCTCTCCCACTCTCATTTCCCTCAGTGCCATCCTCCACACAGCTGCCCTTGTAATCACTTTAAAATGCAAACCCAATTCCAGTTCTGTTTCCCACTATACATTCTATATCCTGCACGATCTCGATTCTTTTCTAGGCGTATTTCTGGCTAATTTCTGCCTCCTAGCTTAATCTCCAACAATCTAGAATGGACATAATAGCCTAACATTGGATAGTTTTCTGCCTCCTGAGTCTACTCAGCTTCTCCCTCTATTGGGGCACCCATCTACCCCCCTTCACCTCCCCAACACTTCCTAATCCCTAAACTCTGCTCAGGGAGGCATTCCTCATATCTGCCTGGCTCAGATGAGATGCTCTGCCCTGAGCACTACGAGTGATGGGGAAGCAGGATTCTATGTAGGATGGTTAGGAGCCTGGGGCTTGTCATGAGTAAGAACCGGGTTTGAATTCCATATCCTCAACTTTCAAATGTTGGGACCTCTGAAATTGATTTAACTTCTCTCAGTGCCTGTTTTCTCATCTGAAAAATGAGGATAGAATACCTACCTAGTAAGGGGGGTATGGGAAATGCATGTAAAGTATTTAATAAGTGCTCAATAAAATAAAACTTGATTTATCTCATATCTGTGCATATTTCTATCTCTGTGCTGAAAGAATTCTAATGATTTATGTATGTGTCTTGCTTAGTAGAATCAATTCCTTGAAAGTTAAAGTTTGTGTCTTGTTCATCCTTGTAACCCCAGAGAAGATACTAGTTAAGTATTTGTTGAAGAAATGAATGCGGCAACAAATCCAGCACACCGGTTCCTGCGTTCGTGGGGCACTCTGTCCTTCCCTTAAGGTACATTCTGACTTGTATTATAATACTATGAACATGTGTCTTATGTTTTCTGTTAGATTCTAAGTTATCTGAGGTCAGGAATCGTGTCTTACTCAATAAATGTACATACATCAAATTAAATTTGAGGCTTTCAAATGTGGATTCTTCATAATCGAATTAATGGTTTAGAATAGCAGGCTTCCTAGCCAAAGAAACGAATAAGTAAACTAAAAATCACTTTGTTCAATCATCTTCAACTCTTTTCTTTCCATTAGCACTATACCCTGACCATGATGAACTTTTATATCCTCAAATAAGCCATGCTTTTCTCTGCCTCAGGGCCTTTCTGTGGGCTGCTCTCTGAGTGTGGAATACTATCAGATAATCTAATACATCACTGTTTTCAGAAAAGCCTTTCCTGGTCCACAGATCAGGCTTATTTATTCATAGTTACATTCCCACTGCAAGATGAGATGGTTCTCTGGGTCACGAGTGTCTCTTACGTTTCTTCTGTTTTTCTCAGCCCCAAGTATGTAGTCAACATTCAGTAAACTCTGTTGACTGACTAAATAAATTTCTGAGTTTCAGTCTTCCTCTTTTCTAAGACATTGGCAAATGCTACACTGAAACAGATTACACAAGAGTTACTCTACCAGAATTTACTTAAGACTAAATTCCTAAAGACTGCATTACAGCAACAGAAGCCAAGACAGTATTAGTGCTTTGCGCTACAGCAGAAAAGATTGGGGAAAATTAAAAGGTGACCTCTATGTTGACCAAAAGCATTGGCTAGTGTAATTTAGCTTGGCATTAATGTGATAGTGGAACTTGTCCAGTAATTGAAATGAGCAGGGGAAGGCTTGAGAACAACTATTCTGTTCACACAGTTGGTCAGCAGTCCATCTGGATCCAGAACTCTGTCTTGCTGAACCCCTGAGGAGCAGTGTTTATTTCCAGTGTGGAGTCTGTAGAACAGGTACCCCTCCTTCTAGGCACTGCTTGCCTGTAGAGGCTTTGCCATCCTTCCTCGCTCATGTAATCTACTGAACTTTGGTACACCCCTCCCCACAAAACTTAATGAGGCTCATCATGACTGATACCTTGTACTCATGACAATAGACAAAACCCCAACCAACCCTCCACTAATTCAAGTGATTTTATGAAGTCTATAAAATAGGACCTAATTTCTGATTTTCTATTCACTCAGCAGTGAATGAAAATAGTGTTTAATAGAGTCTCATAAGTGGACCTTCTCCAGGTACCTTGCATAAGGTCACTTTGGGAGAAGAGGTAGACCACTGGCCCAATGGTCCTCAGCCATATGGACTGTGATATGGTTTGGGTGTGTCCCCACCCAAATCTCATGTTGAATTATAGTTCCTATAGTCCCCACATATCATGGGAGGGACCCAATGGGAGGTAATTGAATCATGGGGGTGGTTATCTCCATGCTGTTCTTGTGATAGTGCATGAGTTCTAACAAGATTTGATGGTTTCATAAGGGGCTTTTCTCCCCCTTCACCATGTACTTCTCCTTGCTGCCGCCATATGAAGAAGGACATGTTTGCTTCCCTTTCTGCCATAATTGTAAGTTTCCAGAGGCCTCCCCAGCCATGCTGAACTGTGAGTCAATTAAACCTCTTTCCGTTATAAATTATCCAGTCTCAAGTATGTCTTTATTAGCAGCGTGAAAATGGCCTAATACAGTAAATTGGTACTGGTAGAGTGAGGTGCTGCTGTAAGGATACCCAAAAATGTGGAAGCAACTTTGGAACTGGGTAACAGTAAGAGGCTGGAACAGTTTAGAGGATTCAGAAGAAGACAGGAAAATGTGAGAAAGTGTGGAACTTCCTGGAGATTTGGAAGGCTCAGAAGACCGGAAGATGTGGGAAACTATGGAACTTCCTAGAGATTTGTTGAATGGCTTTGATCAAAATACTAATAGCAATATGGACAACAAAGTCCAGACTGAGGCAGTCTCAGATGGAGATGAGGAATTCATTGGAAACTGGAGTATAGGTCATTCTTGCCATGTAAAAAGACTGGTAGCATTTTGGCCCTGACCTGGAGATCTGTGGAACTTTGAACTTGAGAGACGATTTAGGGTATCTCATGGAAGAAATTTATAAGCAACAAAGTGTACAAGAAGAAGCAAAGCAGAAAAGTTTGGAAAATTCGCAGCTTGACAATGTGACAGAAGAGAAAATCCCATTTTCTGGGGAGAAATTCAAGCCAGCTGCAGAAATTTGCATAAGTAACAAGGAACCAAATGTTAATCACCAAGAAATGAGAAAACAATGTACCCAGGACCTGTCAGAGACCTTCATGGCAGCCCTTCCCATTACAGGCCTGGAGTCCTGAGGGGAAAAATGGTTTCCTGGGTTGACCCCAGGAACCCCCTGCTCTGTGCAGCCTCAGGACATGATGCCCTGTATCCCAGCTGCTTCAGCTCCAGCCATGGCTAAAAGGGGCCAACATAGAGCTCAGGCTGTCACTTCAGAGGGTGCAAGCCCAAATCCTTGGCAGCTTCCACATGGTGTTGAGCCTGTGGGTGCACACAAATCAAGAATTGAGGTTTAGGGACCTATGCCTAGATTTCAGAGTATGTATGGAAATGCCTGGATGTCCAGGCAGAAGTTTGCTGTAGTGGCAGACTCCTCAGGGAGAATATCTGCTAGGGCAGTGTGAAAGGGAAATGTGGGGTTGGATCCCTTACACAGAGTCCCCACTGGGGCATTGCCTGGTGGAGCTGTGAGAAGATGGCCACCATCACGCAGACCCCAGAATGGTAGATCCACTGACAGCTTGTACCATGCACTTGGAAAAGCCACAGACACTCAAGGTCGGCCGATGAAAGCAGCTAAGAGAGGAGCTGTACCCTGCAAAGCCACAATGGTGGAGCTGCCCAAGGTCACTGGAGCCTAACTCTTGCATCAGCATGACATGAATGTAAGACAAGGAGTCAAACGAGATCATTTTGGAACTTTAAGGTTTAATGACTGCCATACTGGATTTTGGACTTGCATGGGGTCTGTGTCCCTTTGTTTTGGCCAATTTCTCCCATTTGGAATGGATGTATTTACCCAATCCCTGTACCCTCACTGTATATAGGAAGTAACTAACTTGATTTTGATTTAACAGGCTCGTAAGTGGAAGGAACTTGCCTTGTCACAGATAAGACTTTGGACTTGGACTTTTGAGTTAATGCTGGAATGTGTTAAGACTTTGGGGGACTGTTGGAAAGCCATGGTTGTGTTTTGAAATGTGAGGACATGAGATTTAGGAGGGGTCAGGGGTGGAATGATATGGTTTGGCTGTGTCCCCACTCAAATCTCATCTTGAATTGTAGTTCCCATAATCCTCACATGTTGTGGGGGGAACCTGATGGAAGGTAACTGAATCATGGGGGTGGTTATCTCCATGCTGATCTTGTGATAGTAAGTGAGTTCTCATGAAATCTGATGGTTTTGTAGAAGGCTTCGCCCCCATCCTTCACTCTGCACTTCTCCTTGTTGCCACCATGTGAAGATGGACATATTTGCTTCCCCTTCTGCCGTAATTGTAAGTTTCCTGAGGCCTCCCCAGCCATGCTGGACTGTGAGTCAATTAAGCCTCTTTCTTTTATAAATTATCCAGTCTCAAGTATGTCTTTATTAGCAGCGTGAGAACGGACTAATACAGACTGCCAGGCAGTTGGTCCCTCTGCCCAGTCAGCCACAAAGGCAGAGACAGCACAGCATACCGAGCAGAAGGCTGAATTGGAGGCAGCCAGATTCTCAGAATACAGATTCTCAGAAGTCACCACCCTGCACTTTTCCTCATACCACCATGCCTGCTGTGTCTGTTCCTGGCCGGCTGGCTCTGAGAGCCATTTCCTCTCCTTTCTTTGCAGCAGAGGACACTTTTAGGCTCTATTTCCAAGTTCCCTGATGCAGCTGGCTTCTAGTTAGGTTTAGACAATGAAAGACAATGGCAGGAGATTGGAGCTCAAGAAAGGGAGCTACCAGTGCATTTTTCTCCTCTCTCTTCTCTGAATGATGCTCCCACACAGATTACCATAGTTCAGACATCCCTGATGAAAACAGTGTCAATGAATGTACACCTTTTAAGTGGAGGTGAGTTAATGTCCCATGGGTAAACTTTTAATCAAAGGGAAATGTGACCATGTGGGTATATTATTTCTCCTTTCTCTCTTCAATAGACAGTATAAAAACATTGTTAATGTTCTTTCTTCTAATGGTTCTGTAATTTAAGGCAACCAACTAGATATTGCATCCTCACATTGGCTATTGTCTCTTCCTTGATCACTGCCCTGACCCTCTCTACTGATTCCTAATACAGAAGTATTAGCATGTAAGGTGTAATAGAACATAGGAATAACCACATGTAAGATCTCTGCCTCAAATTCTGCTTTGTTGGGAACCTGGTTGTATTTGTTTCCTAGGGCTGGCGTAACAAAGTACCACAAACTAAGTGGCTTAAAACAATAGAAATTTATTCTCTCACAGTTCAGGAGGCCAGGAATCTAAAACCAAGCTGTCTCCAGGTTGATTCCTTCCGGGGACTCTGAGGAAGAAGTCATGTTTCATGCTTATTTTCTAGTTTATGTAGTTGCTGGCAATCCTTGGTGTTCCTTGGATTGTAGCTGCATCCCTCTAAGCTCTACCAGTTATCACATGGTGTTCTTCCCTGTTTAGCTCTGTGCTTCTGTATGTGGCCTTCTTATAAGGACACCAGTTGTTGGATTTAGAACCGATCATCATCTAGTATGACCTAATCTTAACTAATTACATCTACAAAGACCCTACTCACAAATAAGGGTGACTTCTGAGGTTCCAGGTAGTCATGAATTTGCCAGGGGGAAGAGGACACTCTTCAAATCAGTAGACTGGGTTACAACATTTGGAGACAAGAGTGAAGTTATGGGAACCCCTAGCAAGGAGTGGCATCCCAGCTACAAAAGCTGCGGTTACTACCTGTGGTTAGTAGGGATGAGGTTCAAGTGGAAGGTGAGTCATTGGAATATGCAGAGTCTGGACTTTGATATCTGTAAGGATTGTGGAGTGGGCTGGCTTTCTTTAACTGTATTTGAAACATTGAAGGAAGCAAATGATAGGCTCAGAGTGGCCTATTGATAATACAAGGTACATTTTTAAAGCCAGAGCCTTTTTTACAGCTGTCAAGTAGACTCTCAACTCCTGAAGCAGTAGGGTGGATTGTGCTGGAAAATCAGGCCAAGGATCAGATTGTAGCATGGCAGAGCTGAGTGCACAGCCTCCATGGATCCTCTGTGTCAAGGTCAAGGCAGTGATCAGAAGAAAATGGGACACTGAAACCTGGGATGGGGGTCCTTTAGATAATAGAGTCTGAGAACTTTGAATATCCAGCCTGGGGAAAGCAGTGCTATTCCCCTTGTCAGAGAAAAGCAATTTCATCTTCCATGGAGATCACACAAAAACATATCTGAGGCAGGCACTTCATAAAACAATGTTTGCTTTCCTCAATATCCTCCCTTATTACCTCCAGGTTGATAACCAGGATAAGCCCAAGATGGGGAGTTCTGAAATAAAATAGTTTGCTTGCTAAAAGCATTGTAGGACATCAACAATATAAATCAGTAGAAATTAGGGCAATGTATGTGAAAGTAAAATGTGAAGTTATTGTATAAATGGAGATAAGGCAAAATATTAATGTATGATAGGGCACAATTTATTGACATGTTGATACTTATCATGCCTGGGACTAAAGTTCTGGCAAGAGCTTCTGGAGCAAATCTTAATAGTTGGTTGGGATGGCTCCTTGAATCTTGGGTATGATGGTGACTATCTTAGGTCATTTTGTATTGCTATAACACAATACTACAGACTGGGTAATTTATAAAGAAAAGAAATGAGTGAATTCAAAAGAGCTCCTGATGGCCAGGCATGGTGGCTCAGGCCTATAATCCCAGCACTTTGGGAGGCCCAAGTTGGGTAGATTGCTGGAGGTCGGGAGTTCAAGACCAGCCTGGTCAAGATGGCAAAAACCCATCTCTACTAAAAATACAAAAATTAGCTGGGCGTGGTGGCACATACCTGTAATCCAAGCTTCTTGTGTGGCTGAGGCATGAGAACTGCTTGAACCCAGAAGGCAGAGCTCGCAGTGAACTGAAATTGTGCCACTGCACTCCAGCCTGGGTGACAGAGCAAGACTCCATCTCAAAAAATATATATATTGAACTCCAGACTGGGAGTTGAAAGACCTGGTCCCATCTAACTTGTGTGTAATTTTTTACAATTCACTTCCCCCACTGAACCTCAGTTTTCTTCTATGAAAAATCACAAAGGAGGATTTAGTTATGCCTCAATTCCTTCTCAGCTCTAAAAAGTAAAGAAAGGCCAATAGCAAGAGATTTTACAGTGATGAAACCTTAAAACAGGTGACTCTTCTATCTGTTGTTTGCTTTACTATAGAGAAATTTAAAATGTGGCTAAAAGAAAACATTTCTTTATGGTATTCTGTAATCCCAAGGGAAGTCTTTTATGAGCAAGCAGTCCAAATGACTAAGTCTCGTGCTATCTCCATGAAGTTGGCAAGCAGTTTTAATAGCAATAATGCCTCCCTTTATCTATATACATTCTTGAAAAATTATTAAGTATTTGTGGGAGTTACAAAGGAGCCACAATGGTAGGTAGGCATGCAAACCTGGCAAATAGAGCCCAAGACAGCTCTCAGTCTCCAGGGAATGGTAGACAAGCCACCACAGAGACTCTGTGCTGTCTGGCCCCTTGAGCCACAGAGAGCAGACAATGGACCTAAGGAGCCCTCAGGGGTAAAGATGACTTGAAACATACGGACCAGTGACCAGAGACACTAAGATGTGTTCACAGTCATTGCAAAGATGCCAGAACAATGACAGGCATCAGCAACCAGAAATCACAGTGGACCTATGGACAGCTCAGAGGTGGCAACACAGGACAGAGGAAGACCCTGAAGTAGGCACTTTCATCCAGAGGTCATGAGGCAATGTAAGCTGCCCAGAAGTTACAGGTCACCTTGGAAAGGAAAGCGGGAAAGAATGGCCCCTATAATTGGCAGAGGTGATCTATGATCTATGAAATGCTGAGAAAACCCTAAATGAATGAGTTTTCTCAGGGTTGGTAGATAAGCAACTAAATTATGCTGCAAAAAACTGAAGAAATGAAAACTTTTACACAACTGAATGGAAAGAAATACAACGCAGAGATTGAGAAAGAACTACTTCAAGTTTTAGAACAGTGATTAAGTAAAAAGAGAAGAAAGCACCAAGGTAGGTTGACTGGTATATGGAATGCTCAACAAAAGTTGGGCACTGTGAATCTCACTGACACCAGTCTGCCCGGGGATGAGATATTGTTTTTGTTTTGTGACCTGAACTAGAGAAGGTGGGTGTTTGAATTAATATACGGTTGCATTTTACAGGATGGGATAGTTTTAAATAAGAGGTCTGCACGCTTAGCTAGAGGGAACTGGGGAAAGTTACACATAATATCTGTGTGGTTGAAAAAAACATTACGTGAATCATTGAGATAACCCTCAAGGATCTGTTTTCTTTACAATAATGCCTTATACTTTCACGGAATTACAGTTTATCAAAGGCTTTCAAAGAAAATTATTTCAATAAAATGAAATTAAGCACATCTATAATATCAGGAAGTAGATATTATTATTCACATTTTTCAAATGAGGAAACCGAGTTTCAAGAAATAAAGTGGCCTATTTCATGTAAAAGAACCAGCAAGTGGCAGGAGTTGAAGCAAAAACTGGCATAACTAAAAATAGCAACAGATAATTCCACAATTATATTTGATTTTGAAATTGCTTAACACTCCTCTCTCAGCAATTGTCAGAACATTGAGTCCAAACAAAGTCACTGAAAACAGAGATGATCTGAATAACATTATCAACCACCTTGACCGAAGTAATGTTTATAGAAACATTGCACCGTACAATTGCAGAATGTATCTTTTTCACAAAAATAGTCCATACTTCTGATTTCAGCTCTAATGTGTAAAGAGCTTGAAACCTCAGCCTTACAACAACAAAAAGTAACTCTCAACCTTACAACAACAACAAAAATAAGCTGGACAAACTGAAACAACTTCGTTGGACCTGGGGTTAAGAGAAAACTGCAGCCCTGAAATCTAGAGAGACAGTCACATGCAGATTGTCACCTCTGCTTACCTGGAACAGAAGCTGCTGAGGCTGCAAATTGGCAGGGACACTGAGATGGCAGTTTGACAAATGCTGGAGGCTAAGTGTGGACTAGCATGAGAGTGACAAAGTCCTTGGGGGCCACAATTTTAGGGAAGCCCCACACTTTTGTGGGCTTTACCTCCAGGAGCTTCATCAAGTTTTCATGGCGAAGATAACCTTATGGCTCTAGCATGAGAAGAGTTATCATTATGAACTACAGCAAGAGATTTCTCCATAATAAAGGCCTACATTGAAGGGGAAAACACTTTGCTGAACCCTTATTGTTACAGAGGAAGTGCATTCCTCCCACTCCAGTCCCATCTAGACCTCCTGTCCCACCTAAGAGTTGGGGGTAGGAAGAGGGAAATGGTCGCTTAAAAGTTGGGGGAAGGGGGAGGGAAATGGTCAATAGGGACCAAAATTTCAAGATAGGAAATGCTGCAACCAGGGAAGGGAGTAGAGGACAGATGAGGTGGAAGGGAAGCTATATCAATGGAAAATATTCTTGTGAGGGTCACAACCCCAAAATACAGGCCAATTTTAAAAACTCAGATTTAACTATAGAATGCTTCTCCTTTCATACCTTACCACCACACTAGTATAACAACAGTGAATAACAGCTGAAAGAGTTGTAGGACACAGATTCTCTCTGAGGAGGAGTATTTAGAGAAGACTAAAGTTAAGAGAGGAGACAAAAGCAAGTGTGCTAGAGGAATGTGAAGACTCTGGCACCTATACATACAGCAAACATCAAACTCAGCCCAATTCCTAGTGAGATAAACTAAAGGCCTATTTACCTCAATTTCTATTGCCTGATACAATATACTCGGCTTTCAACAACAACAAAATTACAAGGCATGCCAAAAGAGGAAAAAATATAGTCTGTAAAAAGCAATCATCAGAATCAGACTCTGATATGACACAGATGTTGGAGTTATCAGACAGGAAACTTCAAATAATTATGATTGATATGTTAAAGGTTCTAATGGGAAAAGTAGACAACATGCAAAAACATAATGGATAATGTAAGCAGAGAGATGGAATCTCTAAGAAAGAACTTTCTTAAAATGCTAGAAATAAAAAACTCTGTTACAGAAATGAACAATGTCTTTGATGCATTCATCAGGAGATTCAACATGGCCAAGGAAAGAATTGGTGAGCTTAAGATAGACCAAGAGAAATTTCTCAACTAAAATGCAAAAAATTAAAATAAAATTTAAAAAAACAGAACACAATAACATCCAAGAACTGTGGGACAATTTTTAAAGGCCAGGTGCAGTGGCTCATGCCTGTAATCCCAGCACTTTGGGAGATCGAGGTGGTTGGATCACAAGGTCAGGAGATCGAGACCATCTTGGCTAACACGGGGAAACCCAGTCTCTACTGAAAATACAAAAAATTAGCCAGGCGTGGTGGCAGGCACCTGTAGTCCCAGCTATTTGGGAGACTGAGGCAGGAGAATGGCATGAACCTGAGAGGCAGAGGTTGCAGTGAGCTGAGATCATGCCACTGCACGTTAGCCTGGGTGACAGAGCAAGACTCCGTCTCAAAAAAAAAAAGTGTAAAATACAAAATACATGTAATCAAAATATCAGAAGGAGAAGAAACAGAGAATGTGGCAGAAGAAATATATAAAGAAATAGTAACTAAGAACCTTCCAAAATTAATGATAGACACTAATCCACAGATCCAAGGTGTTCAGAGAACATCAAGGAAGATAAATACCAAAACAAAGCAACAAAAACAACAAAAAGCTACACTTAGGCATATGATATCATACATAAACTGCAGAAAACCAAAGACAAAGACAAAATCTTGAAAGCAGTCAGAGAAGGAAAACAAAAAACACCTAACCTATAGAGGATCAGAGAAGTGGATTATAGTGGACTTACTAGAAACCATGTGAGCAAGCAGATGGAGTGGAATATTTAAAATGATTTTTTTAATCTAGAATTTTATATCCAGTGAAATTATTCTCCAAAAGTGAAAGAGCATGATTTCCTCAAACAAACAAAACCAAGGAATTAATCACCAGTAAATATGTCCTGCAAGAAATATTAAAAGAATTCCTTCCAGCAGAAGGAAAATGCTATAGACAGAAACACAGATATTCACAAACAAAGGGAGAACACTGGAGAAAAAGAAAAAGAAAATAAAATCTTCTTTTCTTCTTCTTAATTGGCCTAAAAGATAACTATTTGTTTAAAGCCATAGTGGTGATAGTTACATGAATAAATGAATGATTTAAGTGAATAAATGAATGAAAGAAAGACATTATCATTTTCAGATAGTGAACATTTAGACCAGAATCTGAAATATAACTTAGGAATGAAATCACTGAACATTCTAATGATGAATAAATACATGCATAAATAAAACAATAAATATATAAGTTGACCTTTTGAGTAATTAACTTTTATAGTAAACTAAAGATTGCTACCAATGATTCACTCTTATTTCAAATTACATATACAAGAACTATACTTCTAAAAGTAAAAATACACTTTTAAATATTTTAAATCTGATATTCTTTTCTTGCAAATAAAGGTTTAAAATTAAAGTTAGTTTTAGATCATTCAATTATTGTCATTGAGAATCATTTTGAAAATATTTTATTACAAGTAACTGAAATGCCTGTCCTGACCTATCTGTTGCTGACATTACCAGTGACATAAGAGGTACAAACTTTATAAAATCTTTATTTTGAAAATTAAGATAACTTTTTGGCACTAGAAATCTGAAATAGCTATAATTATCTTTACATTAAAAATTACAAAATCTAAGCCAGTGTTTTATAGTTTTCTTTTTCTGGATGACAGCTATAAGATTTGAAAATTCAGGATAAGGCTGTGTTGCCAATCTGGTTATCTACTGTAGTTATTATTATTAATTATTATTTCTATTATATTACCATTTTTGCTTGTGATTGTAGTTACCTTCAAATCCTTTGTGGAAAGAAGCCATGTGTAAATACAAATGAAGACATTTACATGTAAACTCTACATTGTATGATAAACAGTTAGTAAAATACTGAGTGTTTCAAAATTAAAAAGAATGAAACATGCACTGCTTTGAAAGAATGGAAAATACACTGAACATTGCCACTTGGATTTACCAAAGGCCTTTGATCTGTATGCTAGAAAAATGCATAATAGAGCACACACCTCTCTCTTCTCTCTCACTCACTTGTCTACCTTAACGTACTCTCACCTCCACAATCCCAAGGTCACTGCTTTTTCTCAGGCCATCACTGTGTCTACCTAATTGGTCCTCCTCAAGAGACTTCTAACAGCTTCCCCCGATTCTCTCTCTTTTGTTATTAGAGTACTTTCTTAAAACATAAACATCCTGAACCTTGCTGATGGCAGGAGACACAATAAATGAACTGAGTGGCATATGACCAGTAGAATACAATACAACCTCCACAAATCCAACTTGAGAGGAATATTTCATGACATTAGAAAGTTGTCATCTCTTTTTCACTGCTGGTGGGAGTGTAAATTAGTTTAACCATTTTGGAAGACAATGTGGCAGTTCCTCAAAGACCTAGAGGCAGAAATACCATTTTACCCAGCAATCCCATTACTGGGTATATACCCAAAAGAATATAAATCATTCTATTATAAAGATACATACACATGTATGTTAATTTCAGCACAATTGCAAAGACATGGAGTCAACCTAAATGTCCACCAATGATAGACTGGATAAAGAAAATATGGTACATATACACCATAAAAAACTACGCAGCCATAAAAAGGAATGAGATCATGTCCTTTGCAGGGACGTGAATGGAGCTAGAGGCCATTATTCTCAGCAAACTAATGCAGGAACAGAAAATCTAATACCACATATTCTCACTTAAAAGTGGGAACCGAATGATGAGAATACATGGACACATGGCAGGGAACAACACACAACGGGGCCTGTCAGGGTTGGGGTTGGGAAGAGGGTGAGCATCAGGAAGAATAGCTATTGGATGCTGGGCTTAATACCCAGGCGATGGGATGGCCTGTGCAGCAAACCACCATAGTCCACATTTATCTATGTAACATTTATCTATGTAACAAATCTGCACATCCTGCACATGTACCCCTGAACTTAAAATTGAGAAAAAACAAAAGTGTTCATGATGAATGGGACAAGTCAGATTACAAGTGAGTATGTACAGTAGGATTTCAGTTTTAAATGTTGTAAATATGTTTTAAAATATGTGTATATACTGAGATAATGTTTTTGAAACACAGTAAGATTCTTGCATTTCTGTTTATTTCTCCTGTTTGTAGTTAGCCTGAGTTGGGGATGGGGTAGGTACCTAAGATTGGACCTATTGTAGCAGTGGTTCTCTAACTTTTTTTTATCTCAGAACCTCTTCACAACTCTTGAACATTATTGAGAGCCTCAATAATTTCTAGTATTTTAACTACTGCAAGATATTTGCTTATGTGTATTGTATCTATTAAAACTTACCACATTAGAAATTAAAACTGAGAAAAATTTAAAATATTTATCAACATACCAAAAATAATATATCAACTAAATTAACATAAATTACATATTCTTGTGAAATAATATTTTAACCCACAAAAAAGAGCAAGAAAAGAGTTATTGTTTATATTTTTGCAAATCTAATGTTTGACTTAATGGAAGACAACTGGATTCTCTTCATATCTGTTTATACAATCCATTGTGATATGTTGTTTTGATTAGAGTATGGGGGAACAAATCTACTCTCACACAGCTTGGAGCTGGAAAAAGAAGTATTTTAATAGCCTTTTGAGCTAATTGTGAATATTCTTCTTTAATGCTACACCAAAACTCAAAAAGCAATGTTTCTTAAATGCTAGTTACAATATGCAATTTGAAACCATTTAACTGAATGTTTACGCTATTACGTTGAAGTCCATCTATCTCACACTCTGAAAGTACCTTTTATTCATGCATGATTTTGAACACAGTGCGTTTATCGCTTGGGAGAATATTAGTTTTTCTGAGTTATGTAGAGTTTCCAAATGTTGGCATATATTATATAACATCAAAAAATCACATCAGTTACCA
Source organism: Colobus angolensis palliatus (assembly GCF_000951035.1). Taxonomy (NCBI): domain Eukaryota; kingdom Metazoa; phylum Chordata; class Mammalia; order Primates; family Cercopithecidae; genus Colobus; species Colobus angolensis. Next base: position 10,517,339 of record NW_012114932.1, on the reverse strand, counting down.
TCATCATAAATCTCATTTTTTAAAAAAGTCTTTAATTATCGGGAAGCCATCAAGTTCATGGAGGTAAATACAAGTATTTCACACTTCTAAATTGAAAGCTCAAATTTTACTATTAGCAACAAATATTTTCAGTTGTTATCTTTGAAATGACAGGCTCACATCATTGAGAGAATGTCCACCAAATATGCAAGTCTGAATAATCAGTATGTTTGCTTATTAGTATTGTTCTTTTAAGTAAAAATCATATTCCTAAGGGGGAAAAAAGCTGCTACTTCAGCTCACAACTCAAATAATTGCATAGGTGTCTCTCCTAAAACAACCATCATGCTTCAGTATGAATCAGGAGTAGGTCATTTGTACTTCACTTGCCACACAGACTATAAAAAAAGATGAGTAATCAAAAGTTAAGATTTAATATAATTCATAATTGTGTTGCTTTACCGAGGATGTGCTTAAGTGAAACTAGGAGGTTATTTTTGTCTTGACTTTTTTTGTCTTTTGGGGTTTAGGGTGTCTGTGTGTATGTGTGTGTGTTTACTCTAAGTGTGTGGTGTTTAAGAATGCAATGACTTCTAGGAGAATTCAGTGTTACCACCTTCATTAGTGCTAAGGAGCCAGCAGTTTTGTCTACATCACTTTCGCATCATCAGTGCAAGTGTCACACAGTAAAAAGGGGAAATAACTTCTCAGTCCTTTTTTGAAAATAGTTTTGATCTCATGGACCCCCTGAAAATGTCTCAGAGACTCCCAGGAATCTGTGAAGCAATAGAAATCACTATAGAAAGTAGTCATTAATTTGAATAAATTCTAAGACTAAAAAGAAAACTAAAAAGAAATGTGTTCACTGTTACCAGTGGTTACCTCTGGGTAATGGAATTATGCATGGTTTCCATTATATTTTCAGGCTTATCTGAATGTTATTCATTTTTATAGTAATCATTATTTTAATAATAAGAAAATATGTGGTTATTTCCTGAAAATTACTGTTCACATTTCTGATCCTGGTTGAAAAATGATCCTCTTTCTGCTGACTCTACTTCACCTCCTCATCTTCCTCTCCCGAAACCCCACCACCAAGTGACTCGCTGCTTCCCATATGGAAAGCGTGCTCAGAGTTTTTTTTTGTTTTTGTTTGTTTGTTTGTTTTTTTATTATACTTTAAGTTCTAGGGTACATGTGCATAACGTGCAGGTTTGTTACATATGTATACTTGTGCCATGTTGGTGTGCTGCACCCATCAACTCGTCAGCACCCATCAATTCGTCATTTATATCAGGTATAACTCCCAGTGCAATCCCTCCCCCCTCCCCTCTCCCCATGATAGGCCCCGATGTGTGATGTTCCCCTTCCCGAGTCCAAGTGATCTCATTGTTCAGTTCCCACCTATGAGTGAGAACATGCGGTGTTTGGTTTTCTGTTCTTGTGATAGTTTGCTAAGAATGATGGTTTCCAGCTGCATCCATGTCCTTACAAAGCTTGCTCAGGGTTTTTGAAGAGTTCTAGCAAGATATGCACACTTACCAGTAAATGGAGAAATGGCCTCTATTGCAAAGGGTAGGTCGAAGCCCACAGAACGATTTGTATTCCCCCCAAAATATCTTCGCATAATAAAGGGGCATTAGTGACTTTCACCAGCTCATCTGGTTAGCTAATATTTGAAACAGCACAATTACAGAATAATAAAAGATGAATTTAGCAACCTCGTAGAGCTGCGCTATTTGATACAGTTCTATTTAGCCACATGTGGCTGCTGAGTACCTGAAATGGGGCTAGCGCAACTGAGAAACTGAATTTTCAATTTTATTAATTTGAATGAGTTTAAAACTAAAACTTGCTACTCATTTCAATTATTAGAAAAATTTTAAGTATGTTTATATATCTACTTTTTCAACCATTAATTTTATGACATCTGAATACAAATCAAGTATTTCCAATGAAAACTTAGCATCCAAATGGAGAGATGTTGTAAGCATATATTACAAATTTCATACAGTAAGATTAAAAGTAAAGTATTTCACTTCTAATTTTTTATATTGATTATATACTGAAATAATATTTGAGACATATTGATCAAACAAAATACAGCATTAAAATTAATTTTACCTATTTGTCTTAACTTTTTAAATGTAGCAAGTAGAAAATTTTAATTACATATGTGATTCACAGTGTATTTCTGTTAGATAGTGTTGCCTTCAAGTTGTATGTGGTAGAATTAGACCAAAAATAATTTTGTTTGCTATACTGCATATTTTCTACTTTTGACTGTTACTATAGATCTACCTAAATTCTTCTAAACCTTAGCCGGAAGTAGTATTCTTCTTCTTCTCAAAGATTGTTTCTCATAAGTACTGTAACCCCTTAGCAACCTAACAAGGTATTTGTAGTGTGTAAAAAGTTTAAATACTTATGACAAGTAAGTACTTATGAGAGCTATCATTATGTTATTGCAATATAGCTGCAACTATGTCTCTTTACATCTAGAAAGTTCCGTCTTTCTTTTAAAACCCAGGCTGGTGGAAAGTGGCTCCAGACATTGAGTACTTTTGTCTTAAAGCTAACAGTACTTTTATTTTCTATTTGCCATTATGACTTGAACCACTTTGTCTTGGCTCTGTGGCAAAGGATCGGACAATTCAAATTTTCCAGAGGTCCCTTTTCTTAACTCTTAACAAAGGCATAGCAAGTGCTTCTGTCTCTTATTTACAGCCATGGTTTTTGCCTTTCAATGAGAAAGTAAAACTGAGAATAGTTTCCAGAGCTTTCAGAACTTTTTCCATTGAAATGCAAACACCCCCCTGGCGCCTCTGAAAATTCTGAGAAATTGTTGGGTTTTGGCGAGGTTTCCAGAAAACCTGGCATTCTTCTCCTGTTCATGGCTGTTTTAAGTTCTTCCCTTTCCAAGTACATTCGAGTGAAATCAGTGGTTGACTGTCTCTTGCAGGGCAAACTCCCAACTTGAATGCTAAACAAAGAGTAACTTTTTCATTCCAAATTTGGAATTGTTACCAGTAAACCTCTGAACCCTACCTTTGTTATATCTCCTCTCCAAATGTGATTTAGTTTCTCCACGTGTACCCTTCTCCTTAACCCTGTCCATGACTTACCACAGCCCTGAGGCAGCTTACATAATGACAAGGTACACACAAAAATCAGTGTGTGTTGTAAAGATAATGGCAGACTTTGTTTTGGATTCTCTAATGCAGCCATCCTAACTGGTCTAAAAATTATCCATCTGCATTTTAAAATATTTTATACAACCCATGCTCTCTTAACGCAAAGCAGCAGTGTAACATATAATAAAGCCACCAATCTTCTCTATCTTCATTTCCTCAATAGGATAAGTAATCTGAATGGGTAAACTAAGAAAGCAATTGCCAAGTGTTCAATTAACACATCACCAGATTCTGATCTTAGAATCAGCTCAGCTATGTCTTCCTTACTTACTGTCTATAATACATAACCTTGATCCTGTAGTGCCACCATGCACTTGTAAACTGAAAGATGATGCGTTCCCCACTGTTTCACATGCGCTCATCTTTTGGGGAGGAATCATGTCTGGTTTTCCTTTCATTGTTCATCAGTTAAGCTCAATGAATATTTACTTAATAACTGTGTGACCTAAGAAAAAACTTATCTCATGGCTCCAGAAGAGAAGCTCCATCTCATCTGGAGTGGAGTTAACAGTGTATAATGCATGTAGAAGAAGAGCAAGTGAAAACTAAGAAGGAATAAACTGTACTCTATTACTTGCTCTGCAAATCTGGTAAATCAATCTCCATACTCACAAAATGTCAGATATTCAAATGTCATAATACACCCCAAATAAAAATTCTTATCAAAAATTAGAGTATAAAATTCAAGTTGAAAACACAACTCTTGGCTGGGCACAATGGCTCATGCCTATAATCCCAGCACTTTGGGAGGACAAGGCGGGCAGAGCACCTGAAGTCAGGAGTTCGAGACCAGCCTGGCCAACATGGCGAAACCCCCATCTCTACTAAAAATATGAAAATTAGCCAGTATGGTGGCACATGCATGTAATCCCAGCTACTTAGGAGGCTGAGGCAGGAGAATCACTTGAACCCGGGAGATGGAGATTGCAGTGAGCCAAGACTGTGCCACTATACTCCAGCCTGGGCAACAGGGCGAGACACCATCTCAAAAAAAAAAAAACTGTCTAATTTAACAATAAGCTTCTCTAAGACTCTGTTTCATCTTCTGAGAAGTAGAATCTTACTATTATTTCAGTGATTCTACAAATCAGTCATGGGCCCTTACTTACTGAAGTCTTAAGTAAAGCTTTGCAAGCCTATGACCCAAAATAAAGTCAAAAGATCGGTACTCATCTTTAACAACAAATTTACATATACAGGTAATTGTGATTTTCTCAAAAAGGAAAACATTTTAAAAACCAGGTGGCAGAAGAGACTGAAACACAAAACAACTTTTAGCCACGAGACTATAACTACAGTTCACATCTAGACACTAGGAGGGCTCAGGCACAGTACTGGCCATGGAGCATATGCTCAAGACATTTTTCTCAAGTTATGTAAATATATTCTAGAGCACTGCCTGAGAACCACAGTAGCAGTTCGGCAAAACTGCTGATCAGCCAGCACATCTTCTGGATGTTATGAGAACAAGAAGAAAATGGCATCACCCATGTGAGCCATATTAACCTTGACCTTGTGACCAGGAAAGGCACGGTCTTGGACCTCTCCTCTCAGCCATACATCCCACCAGCTCTCCATTCCGCTCCATGGCTGGCCAAGATGTATTTTTCTGAACGTATTTTATACACTTTGGCAGGCTCCAGGAGATGAGATTTTTTGGAAGGGACTCAAACTTGGGGCTGTAACTAAAGTTCTAGTATTAATAGCAAGGTTCCTAAATATGGATTTTAAATAGCAATAAATTTAATAATCAAAAGTACTTTAAAACTGTCATTCACAAGGCAAAACATGTTGATTGGAAACTCTCATTAGCACAATAGATTTCTCTTTTATTATGGATACATACACACACACACATACACACACACACATACATACAGTCTTTCCATATTAATCTAATAATACAGACACGAGGACTGGGGAGATGTGTGGAGGTTATCAATTATTAATGTTTATATTCTAAGAAATGCAATGAACTTACTATTTATCACGAGAAGAAAAAAACGCATTTTTCTTACAGTTGAGGGATTGCTGAGGGAAGTATAACATATTAGTTAGAAAACAATTTAAACTGGGAAATAAGATTTTAAGTAGGTGACATACACATATAGAAAATAGACATTTTTTAAAAGCAATTTGCTCAATCCTTAAAACTTTCCAAACAACCAAATTTACAAAGGAATCAGTACAATCACTTTACTGGGGAAAAGAATACTGGAGAGAGAATAAATGCACTCAATTTTTACTACTCTGCCACCTGTCTCTATCTAGAATGCCATTCTAGGATTCTAACGTATGGCACAGAACAGTACTGACGGCCGCAGGATCCAGGGTGGCGGAGGCAGGGAAGGGTAGGGAGAGAGCTAGGCTTAGCAGCACACTGCTTTAAATCAGCTCTTCTATTACATAGTAAACATCGAGATGTCTCAGTTTGCAAAGAAATGAAATGAAAAATTGTTTTCAAAGGCCTCGGAATCGTCCCTGCTTTGAGGCATTGGAAAAAAGTTGATTTCAGCAACTGAAAGAGAGTTTTGCAATGCATGAACAATCAGCTCCCCAGAAGATCCTGTCTACACAGCCCACTGACTTCCACGATATCTGAGTTAAGATTGTTCCATACCCACAAACAAGCCAAGCAGACTAAAATCTGTGTCTCCTTTTCCAGATACCATTAAACATGTGAAGTGTAAAAGTTAGTAATTAAAATGCCAGTTAAGATCTGGAAATTACAGCTTCCCTGATATGGCCATATTACCAAATGAAAGATTAGCCCAGTCTGGGTTGAAGTTTTTTCACTTGAACCCAGACAACCACACTTTTCCACCACAGCACAGGTAGACAAATCATTTTGTTTAAAAATCTATTTTTTCAAATCTAAATAACAGAATTAAGTTCTCACTTATTTTTCTACCAGTGGAAGCCCAACTCAAAACAAAATTTTAAAATACTAAGTTTGATTTCAACATCCCTAAAATCAGGAAGGGATGACCTTATTTACAACTCTGCTACCAAACAAGGCCACGTGGAAAATATTCCACAACAGCCAAAATAATTCAATCAATTGTAATGACCTTTCAAGATGATCAGATCACTACATTTTATCTCATTCATTCTGAAATTGTCAAATCTTTTTGTTTGTTTCATTCTTTTAAATTTGTTTACCTTAAATCACAAGTAAAAATTGTATATATTTATAGTGTACAGCATGATGTTTCAATATATTTACATATTGTTCATTGGCCAAATTCAGCTATTTAACAAAGCCCTATCTCAAACACTTATCATTTATTTTGTAAAAAGAACACTTAAAATCTACTTTTAGCAACTGGCCATTTCTATGTCTTCTTTGAAGAAATATCTACTCAGATCCTTTGCCCATGCGTAAACCAGGTTATTTGTTTTCTTGTCATTGAGTCATTTGATTTCCTTATATATTTTGAATATTGACCACTTAGCAGATTTTGCAAATATTTTTTCCCATTCTATAGGTTGTCTCTTCATTCTGTTGATTATTTCCTTGCTTGGGCAGAAGCTTTTTAGTTTTATATAATCCCATTTGTTTATTTGCTTACTTTTGCTCTTGTTGCCTGTGCTTTTGGGGTCATATCGAAAAAATCACTGCCCAGATCAACATCATAGGGTTTCCCCTTCTATTTTTTTCTATAGTTTTACATGTTCAGGTCATACATTTAAGTCTTTAATCCATTTGGAGTTGATTTCTGTGTGTATTGTGAGATGAGAGTCCATTTTTATTCCTCCACATGTGGATATCCAGTTATTCCAGCACTGTTTGTTGAAGAGACTGTCCTTTCCTCATTAGGTAAGGAAACTCTCATCTTTGGGCTGGGCAGGAGACATGAGATCATAAGAGAATATGGGGAGTAATATCACCCCACACTCCTCCTCTGGATATTACATTCCACACTGCAGGGGAGTGGGCACCCCCCACAATATGGGGAGTAATATCACCCCCCTCCCCACCCCCGGATACTACGATCCACCTCACAGGGGGATGGACAGCCCCCGCGAGGCGAGGAGTAATATTATCCCCCTCTCCTCCCCTGGATATTACGATCCACGGTGGACTGACAGCTTGTTTACGATATTGTGAGTAATATCATCTTCCCCTCTGGAAATTGCGAACTATTTCCAGACAGGTACACACCCTCTGCAGTATTGGGAGGAATATGGTCCCTCTCCCCACCCTTGATATTAAGAACAATATCACAGGAGTGTTTTTACTCTCTGTGATATTATGTGTCCTATCATCCTCTCCCACCTTGAAATTAGGAACAATATCACTGGATGAGTGTACACGTTCTGTGATATTGAAAGTAATATCCTCCTCTTCTCTCCTGGATCACGGGAACAATATCACTGGGGGGTGTACACTTTCTGCGATTTTGAGAGTAATATCATCCCCTCCATCTTTGAATATTAAGGACAATCTCACAGGGGGTTGTACATTCCCTGTGATATTGAGAATGATATTATCTCTCCCCCCTCCCCGCATATTAAAAAAAATCACAGAGTGGCTGTACACCTCCTGCGATATGGGGAGTAATATCATCTTTTCCCCTTCTGGATATCAGGAACAATATCACATGGGGGTGTACACTTTCTGCGATATTGGGAATTATATCAACCTCTCGGCCTTTGAATATTAAGAACAGTATCACAGGGTGGATGTACACCCCCTGCAGTATGGGAAGTAACATCAGCCTCTCTCCTCCATGGACATTAGGAACAATATCCCAGGGTGGGTGTACAACTCCTGCTATGTGAGGAATAATATCATCCTCTCCCTTCCTGGATATTAGGAACAATATCACAGGGTGGGTGTACACATCCTGCGATACTAGAAGTATTATCACCCTCTCCCCCTCCGGATACTAGGAACAATATCACAGAAGAGGTGTAAGCTCCCTGCGATATTGGAAGTAATATTATTCTCTTCTTTTGTGAATATTAGGAGCAATATCACTGGGTGGCTGTACACCCAGTGTATTGGGAGTAATGTCATGCTCTGACCCATGGATATTAGAATCAGTATCACAGGGTGGGTGTACACCTACTGCGATATTGAAACTAGTATCATGCTCTCCCTATTAGGAACAATATCACAGTTGGATGTAGACCCCGTGAGGTATTAGAAGTGATAATAGTGATATCATTATTAATCATTAAATATTAATTATTATTAATTATTAATATTAATTAATAGCAACTATTTATTATTAATTATTAATATTGTTGTTGATATTAATTATTAAT
>NW_012114932.1:10500495-10508676 GCF_000951035.1 Colobus angolensis palliatus | reverse complement strand
GTTATTATTTATATTAATAATTAACATTAATTTTATTGTGATAACTTTACTAATATCAGTGATTATTAATTAGTGTCATTTTATTAATATTAATAATGGACATTAATTTTAATTATTAACATTAATAAATATTATTATTCCTGATACCGGGGGGGAGACGATGATATAACTCCCAATATCACAGAAGGCGTACACCACCTGTGTTGTTCCTAGTAGCCAGGGGGTAGAGGATGACATTACTCAAAATACCGCAGTGAGTGTACGTCCCTTCTGTGATATTGTTCCTAATATCCAGGGGGGGAGACGAGGATATTACTCCCAATATTGCAGGGGGTGTAGACCCCTCCTGTGATATTGTCTCTAATATCCAAAGGTGGAGAGGATGATATTTCTCCCAAATTCGCAGGAGGTGTACACCACCCCTGTGATATTATTTCTAATATCCAGGGGGCGAGAAGATGATATTAGTCTCAGTATCACAGGAGGTGTACACTCGTTAGTGATATTGTTCCTAATATCCAGGGATGAAGAGGATGATATTACTCATAATATAGCAGGGGGTGTACACCCCTGCTGTGACATTGTTCCTAATAGCCAGCGGTGGAGAGGAAGATATTACTCCCAATATCATAGCAGGGGTATACTCGCCTCCCCAACCCCTGTTATATTGTTCTGAATGTCCAGAGTGGGAGAGAATGATATTACTCCCAATATCTCAGGGGGTGTGCACCTTCCTGTGATATTGTTTCTTATATTCAGGGGGGAAAAGATGGCATTACTGCTAATATCGCAGGGGTTGTACACACCTCCTGTGATATTATTCCTAATATCCAGAAGGGGAGAGCATAATATTACTGTCAATATCGCAGGGGGTGTACACCTCCCCTGTGATACTGTTCTTAATATCCATGATGGGAGAGGATGATATTACTCCCAATATCGCAAGAAGTGTACAGCCTCCTGTGATATAGTTCCTAATATCTAGGTGGGGAGAGGATGATATTACTCCCAATATCGCACAAGTGGTAAAACCCTTTTGATAATTTTCCTACAATCCGGGGGGAGAGGATGATATTACTTCCAACATGGAAGAAGGTGTACACCCTCCCCCGTGACTTTATTCCCAATATCCACGTTGGCAGACGACGATGTTACTCCCAATATCGCGGGGGATATATACCCATCTTGGGATATTGTTCCTAATATGGAGAGGGGGAGAGGATACTACTCCCAATATCGCAAGGGCTGTACACCCACCCAGTGATATTGTTCTTAATGTCTGGAAAGGAAGGGATGTTATTACTCCAGATATCGAAGAGGTTGTACTCTCCCCCTGGGATATTGTTCCTAATATCCAAAGGTAGAGAGGATGATATTACTCCCAATATCGCAGGGGGTTATACATCCCTCTTGTGATACTGTTCTTAATATTTAGGGGGGGAGACGATGATATTACTGTCCATATCACAGGGGTGGACAACAGCCCTGTGAGATTGTTTTTAATATTCAGTGGGGGAGAGGATGATATTAATTTCAATATCACAGGGGACACGCCCCCTGTGATATTGCTCCTAATATCCAGGGGAAGAGAAATGATAGGACTCACAATATGGCAGAGGGTATACACCCCCTCCATATTGTTCCTAATATCCCGGGGGGATTAGAATGATATTACTCCCAATATCACAGGGGGTGTACACGATCCCTTTAATATTGTTTCTAATATCCAGGCAGGGAGAGGATATTACCCCCAATGTCACAGTGGGTGTACACCCCCCCCAAAATTGTTCCTCATATTTAATTGGGGAGAGATGATAATACTCTCAATATCTCAGAGGGTGTACACCCTTCTTGGGATATTGTTTAGTAATATCAAGTGGGGGAGAGAATGATATTACTACCAATATCGCAGGGGGTGTACAGCCCCCTGTTATTTTGTTTTGAATATCCAGGTTGGGAGAGGATGATATTACTGCCAATATCGCAGGAGTTGAACACCCCACCTGTGATATTATTCCTAATATCCAGAAGAAGAGAGAATGATATTACTCCCAATAGCGCAGGAGGTGTACACACCCCTGTGATATTGTTCCTAATATCCAGTGGGGGAGATGATGATATTACTGGCCATATCACGGGGGGTGTACACTACCCCTGTGATATTGTTTTTAATATCCAGGGGGAAGATGATGACATTACTTCCAGCATCACAGTGCATGTACACCAACTCTGTGGTATTGTTCTTCAAATCCAGGGAGGGAGAGGATGATATTACTGTCAATATCGCAAGGGGTAGACACCCTGTCTTTGATATTGTTCCTAATATCCACGGGGGAGAGCACAATATTAATCCCAATATTGCTGTATACACCCCTTTTTGATATTGTTCCTAGTATCCCACGGCAGGGGGAGTCTATATTACTGGCAATATCACAGGGTGTGTACACCACCCCTGTTATATTGTTTCTTATTTGCAGCAATTAAGAAATTGGTATTACTCCCAAAATGGAACGGGCTGTACACCTCCCATGAGATATTGTTCCTAATATCCAGCGGGGAAAGGATGATATTACTCCCAATGTTGCAGAGGGTGTATAATCCGCCTGTGGTATTGTTCCTAATATCTAGTGGGACTGAGGATGATATTACTCCCATTATCGCAGATGGTGTACACTGCCCTTGTGATATTGTTCTCAATATCCATGGGGTACAAAATAATATTATTCCCAGTACCACAGGTGGTGTACACCACCACCCCCATGATATTATGTCTAATATCCAGGTGAGGGGAGGATTGTATTTCTCTCAACATCACAAGTGATGTACACACTTTCTTTGATATTTTTCCTACTATTTATGGGGAGAGAGGATGATATTACTCCCAGTATTGAAGGAAGTGTACACGCCCCCTGTGATATTGTTCCTAATATCCAGGTTAAAAGAGGATGATATTACCCCCAGTATCGCAGGGGGTGGGGTATACACTCCACCTAACATCTAGCGAGAGTGAGGATGATATTACTCCCAGTATCGCAGAGGGTGTACACTGCCCTTGTGATATTGTTCTCAATATCCATGGGGGTAGAACATAATATTACTCTCAATATCGCAGGTGGTGTACACCCCCCATGATATTATTTCTAATATCCAGGGGAAGTGAGGATAATATTACTCCCAATAGCGCAGGGGGTGTACACATCTTGTGAAATTGTTCCTAATATTCATGGAAGGAGCCGATGATATTACTGGCCTTATCGCAGGGGGTGTACACCCTTCTGTGATATTGTTCCTAATAATCAGTGGGGAAGAGGATAACATTAATCCCAATATCACAAGAGGTGAACAGCCCCCCTGTGATATAGTTCCTAATGTACAAGGAAAAGAGAATAATATTACTCCCAATATCACAGGGGTGTAAAGCCCCCCCTATATATTGTTCCTAATATGCAGCGGGGAAGAAGCTGATATTACTCCCAGTATCGCAGGAGCCGTACACCCCTTCTGTCATATGGTTCCTGCTATCCAGGGGCTTTGTGGGTGATATTATTCCCAATAATGTAGGAAGCATACACCCACCCTGTCATTTTGTCCCTTATAACCACATGGGGACAGGTGATGTTACTCCTAATATTGCAAGGGGTGTACACCACGCCTGTGATATTGTTTCTTATATCCAGGAGGGAAGAAATTAGTATTACTACCAATATTGAAGGCATGGACATTCACTATGTGATATACTTCTCAATATCCAGGTTGAAAGAAGATGCTATTACAATATCCAGGTTGTTACTCCCAAGAAAGGGTGTATATCCCGCCTGTGATATGGTTTCTTATATCCAGGAGGGGAGAAGACAGTGTTGCTATGAATATTGAAGGGATGTACACCCCCATGTAATATTGTTCTCAGTATCCAGGTTGAAAGAAGATGCTATTACTCCCAATATAACAAGGGATGTACACCGCTCTTGTGATATTATTCGTAAAATCTAGAAGAGGAGAGAATATTACTTCCAAAAGTGCAAGGGGTGTACACCCCCCCGATATTGTATCTAATATCTAAAGGAAGAGATGATGATATTACTCCCAATACCACAGAAGGTGTACACCCCCCTGTGATATTGTTCCTAATAACTAGTGAGGGAGAGCATGATATTACTTCTGCTATCACAATGGCTGCGCACCCCTGAGATATTGATGATAATTTCCAGGGGTTACAGAAGGATATTACTCTCAATACAACAGTGGGTGTATACCCACCCTGTGATATGTCTCCGAATATTCAGGGAATCACAGGATGATATTGCTCGAAATACCACAAAAAGTGTACACTCCTTTCGTGATATTGTTCCTAATATCCGGAGGGGGCGAGGATGACATTACTTTCAACATCGCAGGCTGTGTACACACACCCTGTGAAATTGTTCCTACTCTCCAGGATGGGAGAGGATGATATTACTCCCCACATAGCAGGAGGGTGGACACCTCCCACGATATGGGGAGTAATATCATCCCTTCCCCCTCTCTGGGTATCAGGGTCTACATCGCAGTGGGGCGGACACCCCCCGACATATGGGGAGTAATGTCACCCCTCTCCCTCACTGGGTATTACGGTCCACATCGCAGGGGGGTAGACACCCACCATGATATGGGGAGTAATACCACCCCGCTCTTCGCCCCTGGGTATTACGATCCACACTGCAGGAGGGTGGATACCCCCCGCGATCTTGGGAGTAATTTCACCCCCGTCTCTCCTCCTGATAATTACAATCCATATCGCAGGAGGCTGGACACCCCCCATATGGGGAGTGATATTCCCCTCTCCCCGCCACTGGGTATTATGATCCACATCGCAGGGGGATGGACACCCCCTGCCATACGGGGAGTAACATCACCCCCCTCTCCCCGCTGGGTATTATGGACACCCCCCCAAGATACGGTAAAGCAGGCAGGGTGATTCCAACGCTTGGTAAATGTTCTAGAAATTTGTATTCAACTTCTTCAATGTGTCCATCTTGGCATCTTTGTCCAAAAACAATGGATTGTAATGTGTGGATTTATTTCTGTGCCCTCCTGTCTGTTCCATTAGTCTGTACATCTATTTTTATGCCAGTACTATGCTGCTTTGATTACGATAGCTTTGTAGTATATTATCAAGTCAGGTAATGTGATGCCTCCAGCTTTGTTCTTTTTTGCGTAAGATTACTTTGGCTATTCAGAGTTTTCTGTAGTTCTGTGCAAATTTTACGATTTTTTTTTATTTCTAGGAAAAATGTCATTGAAATTTTGATGAAGATTTTGTTAAATCAATAGATCATTTTGGGTAGTATGGACATTATAACAATATTAATTTTGGAACTGTCAAATCTTTAAAGCTGAATTTCTCATACTGAACTTCATCCCTGTTCAGTATACACTGAAGCAGTTGAATACAAATTTCTAGAACCTTTGCTAAGCTTTGGAATGACTCCGCCTGCCTTTCCATCTTACACAGCTTGCTGGCTCTCTTATAATCACATGCCTCCTGCCCAGTCCAGAGCTGATCCATTTAAAGACTTAAGAACAGAAACTGGCATATAGTAAGAGCTCAAAAAAAAATTGTGAGTGATTATGATGATGATAATTAGCCCAGGCAGCATGGTCAGCCACTTCAATATTTAAGTCAGTACTGTGCCAAGCTTGACCCAGTTCCCTCCACCCATTCATCCTGCTTCTCCTCCCAACCACAGAGCCTTACTAAGGAAAACTGTAGAATCTTGATGACCACCCTACAAATTCATGCTAGCTTCAAATGTACTGCTAGCTGACCAAAACCTTATTATTTATATTATGTGCCTTCCATAGCACATTTTCCAAACAAACAAATTACTCCAAGTCTCTATGTTAAATCTTCTCCACCTGTAATCTCTCTCCCACCTGATTCCTGCAGGAATTTATTTTCATGCTATTTTATTAACACCAGTGCCTTCCTTAATACATGAAAGATAGTGTGTTCAATACATACGTATCTGATTGAGACCAAAACCAACAATACTTGGTGTCATTTCAATGCTAACTTCCATTTCCTTTTTTCCTAAAGAATTGGTGAAAATCTTAGCCCAGTGCAAGTAAGGGAACATTTCTGTGCACAGCTCATGCAGGGCCTCTTTGTTGTCTTCTTTCCACTCCTGTTGCTGTTCTTCCTGTGTTCTACATCGTCCTGTTCCAATTCAGTCTGTATCAAAATGGTCTTAGTGAGGATTCTATGAATCTAGTCTTTGGTACTAACTGCACACAGCACTCTGTCTCTTGATCTGCTTGCTAAAGGTTCTCATTTTATTTATTTATTTATTTATTTATTTATTTATTTATTTAATTTTTCTTTTATGAGACAGAGTCTTGCTCTGCCACCCAGGCTGGAGAGGAGTGGTGTCATCATAGCTCATCGTAGCCTCAAACTCCTGGGCTCAATGGATTCTTCCACCTCAGAGTAGCTGCGACTACAGGCGTGCACTACCACAACCAGTTAATTTTTTTTTGTTTGTTTGTTTCAGTAGAGATGAGGTATCAAACTCCTGAGCTCAAGGGATCCTCCTGCCTTGGGCTTCCAAAGTGCTGGGATTACAGATGTGACCCACCACATCCAGCCCCCATTTTAAATAAAGTCTTCCTCACAATATTTGCACAGCTGTGGATAATTCTAATTCCTACTACAAAGTGGGAAGAATGTGCAGAGGATGGAACTTGCAGGGCATGTTCTCTTTGAACTGTCTCTCCTGTTCCCTGGGAATTGCTTTTCTCTCTTTTGCTCAGTTCTCTGAGTCTGTGGTAATCAAGTTCTTTCCTAATATTTGCATCCCTTTTCTTCCCACCCATGGCTTTACTCTGCAGCACAAGGAGCCTAGCATATGTGTGTGGACACCTCAGTCCGAGGTCCACACGCACACACACCTGCTAACTATTGGCCACCAGCTGTCTATTGGCTATCACTGCGACCTAAGGTTGAGACAGAGCAATGTAGTTCAGGTGGGAAGAGGGATGCAAAAGAAGAGACAGGCCCAGGCTCTGAGATCAGAGAATTCCGGAGTCCCAGTTATGGGGAGTGTGGGTGTGCCCAAGAAGGAAGGTGGTGTATCCTGGGAAGGAACAGAGAGCATCCTCAAACAGGAACGCAGGGCAGGGGTCCCCAGTGCCTAGGTCTAAGGCTAGGACTGCTGCTACCTTCATCCTTCGCTGCTCTGCAGGGGACGTACCAACGGACAGCAGAGCCCAAGTCACCACTTGAAAAATGTAAAACCTCTATTCTGAAGTAATTAATTCTCTAATGATTTCTGTGATGCCCTGTCCGACATTCCTTGATCTGTATTGCCTGAGGGGCTAACCACCTTTAACCACCTTCAAATGAGATGCACACAAATCTTCATCCCCATCTTAATATAAGGCATTTCCTCCTGAATCCTCGTTTTCTTTCCTCCTTTCTCAAAAACAGTGTCATTCCTCATCATGGAGGCAGCATATGGGCCACTGATGGTATGCAAGATGCCCTTAGGTGATGCATGGAATGGATTTTCCTGAAAGTATATATATTGAATTTAATACGCATTTTAAAAATATAACGAGCATGTCAAACCCGTGGTATTGTTGCATAGGCTGATGCTAAGTAAAAATCTGAGTCGAATGTGTGTTGATACACACACACACGTGTACATATACATACACACACAAAAAATAATAGTAAGGAGCTGACTTCAATACGGCAGAAATAGTGAAGGTGGCACAGAAATGAAAGCAGTTTGGGAAATGCTGTGGAAGGAAAGCTCATCAGGAAAAGTTAATTCAAACACGTTCCTCATCCTAGGTCTTCCAGTTCACAACTGTACAAATCTGGCCCCTATGAAATCAATTTTCCTCATCTGCTTATCTCAGAGCCATTAGGAGGATCAAATGAAAAATATACAGAAACGCTATAATGTGGTTCTCCAAGGCTGACTTCTCTGTAATCCCAGTTCTCACATTTTCTAGATTCTGGCTTTCTCAGCTGTACCTTTCTATTCAATCATTTTGGTTTTTTCCTATCCACTGCTATTGGCTCATTCTCTCCCTCTAACTTGATTCCAGTATCCTAGAAATAACTAGGATACTAGATTCCAGTATCCTAGAAATAACTAGGATACTAGATTCCAGTATCCTAGAAATAACTAGGAT
>NW_012114932.1:10478137-10500445 GCF_000951035.1 Colobus angolensis palliatus | reverse complement strand
GATACTAGATTCCAGTATCCTAGAAATAACTAGGATACTAGATTCCAGTATCCTAGAAATAACTAGGATACTAGATTCCAGTATCCTAGAAATAAAGGCCTCTCCCTTATTTTTAGTCACTAAAACAGGGTGGTGTAAACAACAGCTATTTATACCAGCAGGATTTATTTCTGGTGAGACCTCTCCTCCTAGCTTGTGGATGGCTGCTTTCTCAGTGGAGAGAGAGAGAGAGAGAGAGAGAGAATACTCCAGTTAGAGAGAGAGAATACTCCAGTGTCTCTTCCTCTTCTTATAAGGACACCAGGCCTTTTGGATTAGGGCCCCACCTGTATGATGTCATTTAATCCTCATTATTTATTTAAAGTAAATACAGTCACATTGGGGGTTAGGACTTCAACATATAAATTTGAGGGGAATGCAGTTCAGCCCTTAACACTTTCCCTAACCTTACTTCCTTCATTACTGCACCAGCCAAACTAATAAAGTGACGGACATACACTAAAGATTTTTCAACCAGAGGTTCAATCACCCATAATGCTTTTCGAAATTACAGAATCCCATGCCCCATTCCAGATCTACTGAATGAGAAAACTGCAAATGGTGCCAGGGTTAGTGATTTGTACATCTGTGCAGGTGAACTGATGTGCCTACCTGGTTGAGAACCACCGAGCTATGTATTATGCTTCACCTTCAACCTCGATTTCTTCACTATCCACTTTCTCCTCACTCGCTGATTTTTATCTTTATTCAACTGCAACAGTTCTTTCTAAAACCACAGAATTGTTTCAAAATCACATGGCATTTAAAAAATTTTTATTCCCTTTAATGTGTTTGCAACTGTTGGACCCCAGGGTATCCCTATTTTATGAACTTCCCTCATTTTGTTTCCATGGCATTGCAGCCACATGAATTTCAACTCTAACCCATGTGTTTTTGAGGGTCCATCATAGGCTCTTATTTTCCCATTCCCCGAGACATTTTTTTCTTCTTTCTCCCACAGTGTCTAATTCATTCCAATAACTTCAAACACTATTTCTGTGAAAACAATTCTAAAATCTTTAGACCACTCTTGAGAGCACCTTTCCCCATTAACCACTTCCAGATACATATCTCAGGAAGGTCCCATTAGTTCCTCACACCCAGCATATCTATTTATTCATCAAATATTAAGGGGCAACCATATTCCAGGCCCTGTACCAGATTCTGGGAGTGTAAGGTGAAACTCAGACACAATCTCACCATCTCAAAGCTAGAACTCAATGAAGAAATGTAAGCCAGCAACTTCAATGCACTGTAAGACAATACCACAAGGGAGGAAGCTCAGGGCACCAAGGGGCACAGCTAATCCGGATTTGGAAGTCAGGAAAGGCTTCTGGGAAAGAGCAGTACCTAAGTTGAGTCTTAAAATATGAGTAGGAGTCAGTGAAAAAAAAA
The DNA here is from genome assembly GCF_000951035.1 of Colobus angolensis palliatus. Lineage (NCBI taxonomy): Eukaryota > Metazoa > Chordata > Mammalia > Primates > Cercopithecidae > Colobus > Colobus angolensis. The sequence continues at coordinate 10,499,011 of NW_012114932.1, read as the reverse complement.
AGAAAGAAAATAATAAATCCTAGTGACCATTTATCAATTCTGAATGAAGTAACACCCAATTATTCTTTGGCTTGAGCAAGTCCCTTGGGTATAGGCTTAGGGGTACCTTCCAGAGCTAAAGGGTATGAACCATCCACTCCCCAGCATGGCAAAGGCAGGGGCTGGGTGTGCCCATTACTCCGCCATGGCCAGTTAAGTAACCTTTCCCAGGACTTTTGCTATAAGCAAAGCAAGAACATGGGACAAGTGTATTTTTTTTTTTCACATACAAAGACATAGAGAGGAAGGAAAATAAACCTGGAGAGTGGTACTGTGGGAAAGGGAAGTGAATGTTTCCAAAAAGGGGTATATTGTGGTTAAGGCCTCTGAATTTGGGGTCATGGAGAGCTGACTTTGAGACTCTACACTTTTACTTGTGATCTGTATGACTTGGGCAGTTTTCTCAGTTTTCTAAATTATGAGACGGAATAACAATCCTAGCTATATCACCAAGTTACTGTGAGGATTAAATGAGCTATTTCATTAAAAGCACTTAGCCAAATTCATGGCACAGATTGTGAGGAACAAAGTGGTCAGAGGGGTCAGATGCTGCAGAAGGGTCAAGGAAGGTAAGGACTGGAGCATGTCTCCTTGAGTCACATGGCAGGAAAGGCCCTTGGAACCTAAAAAGAGCAGTTTACAGAAACAGATAAGGGCAGAAATGAGATTGGAATGGGTGTGAAAGCATGGAAGATAGGAAAAGCAGAGACAATAAGTAGAGATGATTCTTTAAAGACATTTGGCTGTAAAGGGAAAATAGATTCAATGGTCTTTGGTGGGTAACTTGGAGTTACTTTTAAAGTTCTTTTCTAAGTTGGGAGACACATCAGCATGCTTAAAAGATACAAACACAATATGAATTAGAGAATTAAGATACAAAAGAAAGGAGACAATCAATTAGATCAGTGGGTCTCAAAGGGTGGCCTACATACCCCTAGGGGTCCCAAAAACCTTTTCAGGCAGGCTGAGAGATCACAACTGTTTTCATAATAATAACAATAAGATGGCATTTGCCTTTTTCACTATGTGGCTTTTGTATTATCAGTGCAAAAGCAATGGTGGGTGTATTAGTCCATTTTGTGCTGCTATAATAGAACATCTGAGACTGGGTAATTTATAAAGAAGAGAGACTTTTTTTTTCTTACAGTTCTGGAGGCTGGGAAGTCCAAGATCAAGGGGCTTGCATCTGCCAAGGGCCCTTTTGTTACGTCATCCCATGGAGGAAGGCTGAAGAGTAAGAAAACACAAGAGAGAGCAAGAGGAACGGAGTCAAACTCATCCTTTTATCAGGAATCCACTCCCACAATAACTCACCCACTCTCTCAATATTGTCATTAATTCATTTCATTTTCTGCCCTCATGACCTAATCACCTCTTAAAGGCTCCACTTCTCCACACTGTTGCATTGGGGATTAAGTTTCCAGCACATGAATTTGGGGGAGCACAATCAAACCACAGCAATGGATAAAACTGCTGGCCCCATGGCATGAATCAAGGTAGAGCTATCACACCATCATGGCTGTCATTATCCTCTTCACCACCACACACAGTAAGATCAACACTAGTTTCATTTAAGAAAGTTCTCGGTGATGCATACAAATTTTAATCTTACTAAATCTTGATTCACAGTCCATATCTTTTTAACATTCTATGTGGCAAAATGGAAAGTGCATACAAAAAGCACTGCTGTAGACCAAGTGCGATGGCTTTTTTCGGGTCTATAGAGTTGTGTGCTGAACTAAACCCCTTTCTTCATGAAATACTATTTTTACTTCAAAGGATGGCTAACAAACCATGGCTATTCAAATTGAATGTTTGGAAGATATTTTCTTGAAATAAGCAAAATGAGCCTGTCTTCTCAAGAAAAACTGATGGAATTTGTTTCCAATATTAATATTTGAACTTTTAAGCAAAAATTATAATTTTAGAAAATTTATATCAGCCTCATAAGTTTGACAACTGTCAATGCTTAAATGCTCTGATGTCTTTGGTCGTATTAATGAATATGGTATTTTTATGTTATAAAATAAAATATGCCAATATTTGGATGGTCTGCACAACTCAGTGAACCAATATTTTTCAAAAGACCATGGATACTGTTAAAAATCATGCCTTAGTAAAAAATTAGTTCCAAGTGTAAATAGATTAGTAGATTTTAAAGTAACAAGGTATGAAAAATTCATTAATGTGCTTTCAGGTTCCACATTGCAACTAGCCTTTAAGAAAGTACCACTTGTTGAGTTTTGGTATAGTATTAAAGAAAAATATCCACAATTATCTGAATAGATTGTTAAAAGAGTCCTCCCTTTTCCAACTACATATATGTATGAGGTAGGACTCTCTTCTCATACTTCAACTAAATAATTATTTCACAATAGACTGTACACAGAAATCCAGGTGATTTCTACTAAATCAGACTTAAACTGATTTGAAAAAATATAAAACAGTACTCTCTTTCCACTAATTGTTTTTGTTTTGAAAATTACATTTATTTTTATTCATGATATAAATGTGACTTATAAAATAAGGTGACTCACACCTATATTCCCAGCACTTTGGGAGGCTGGGGCAAGAGGATCACTTGAAACCGGAAGTTCAACACCAGCCTGGCAACATAGCAAGACCCCCGTCTCAACAAAAAATGTTTGCAAATTAGCTTAGCATGGTGGTGCATGCCTGCAGTCCCAGCTACTCAGGAGGCTGGGGTAGGAGGATCACTTGAGTCCAGGAGTTCAAGACTGCAGTGAGCTATGAGGCACCCCTGCACTCCAGCCTGGGCAATGGAGCAAGACCCTATCTCAGAAACATAAACAAATAAATAAATAAAAATTCAATTTAGTTAACATATATTGGGTTTATTCTTGATATTTTCAGAAAATTATAACACTTTTTTTAAAATTTTTCTGTTTCTGTTCCTAGTATGGTGTCAACATATATAGCTCAATTTGAGGACTGCTGGATTAGAGAATGGTACTAGAGGAGGTAAGAGAGGGTGGGATCCGGAACAGAAGTGGAGAAATTCATCTGAGACAAGGGACGGATATTTCTCCAATAAGAAACAGAAGGAGGAGGGGATGAGACAAATGTGGAGACATTTTTAGATTCGGTGGCAGGAATTTGAAGGACTTCCCTTTGAAGGTTTCTTTTCATTGTGATGTAGGAGTTGAAATCACTGGTTAAACATAAGAAGAAAGTGCAGGGGATACCAGGAGTCTGAGCAGCCAGCAGAGTGGTTCCAGGGTACCTATCAGAGCCACGCAAAGGGAAGACGGAGCAGCATCGAAGCCCCAGGTTGGGGTGAGTATCCTGAATCGTGGACAAACCTTCAGAGAGCATGACCCCGCTGAAGCAGCTGGGCGGAACACTGAGCATAATAATATCAATCAGCATTTATGATATGTATTTAATTTCTTATTTATTTAATATCTCAACCATACAGAAATAGAAAGAATGATATCTCAAACACCTGCCTGTCCACTCCCAACATTTCAAGAATTTTAATGTTTTGCCATAGGTAACAGGCTGAATGTTTAATTTATTTCTAGATGTTTTAAAGTGTCCTAAAATACTTTATTAGTTGCTTAGTCCACTCTGTATCTTCTAATTTTATAAATACTCAGTTATTCAATTCTGCTTCTGCTGTTGATTTTGAAATCTAACTCTACTAGATGGACAACACACTAGGAATTGCACACAGTACACACACCTCCATCAAGACTGAGGTGCTCACTGAAGGTGACCACCTTGCCATCTTTAGCTTCAGAGAGCAAACAGTTTTACTGGGAAAATGGTTAAATGGATCTGTTTTCACTTTCTCTTTTAAAGGATACAATATGGCCTGTTGACTCAATGTATTACGTAGTGAGGATGTGATGCAACCAAAAAAATCAAAGTTCAGCTTCCTTGTCGGAGTGAACAAATTACAATAGTTAGAGCTAAATCTTCAGAACCCAAACTCTGGGAATAGTTCATGTCTTCTACTACTATGTAATTTTGACAGACAACTAACCATTAGAACTCTAATCTTTTCAACTATGGAAGCACTTGTTCTTCTTTCACCAAAATTAAAGGTTTCTGGGATGACATAATACTTAGGAGTGTCTGAGGAACTATATTCCCATATTCAGCTGTAGTTGAACCTAATGGTCTCAGCTGAGGCTGAGGCCTTGAGGTATTCATGAGTTCTGGTTCTAGCAATTTCTTTTGGCCTGCCTAACATTTCATGAGCCACAAGGCACTTGGGGCCGCACTTTCTTTACTCAAAATGTTGTGCAGTATGGAAAGGGTAATATGAGGTTTTATACTTATTCTGTGAGATCTCTAATGTAATATGCTTTCCAAGGGTATAGTTTTGGTACTACCAAGGCACTATAGAGTTCTTTCATTTATTCTGCACAACAATTCCTCATCTTTAAAGTGAAATTATTAGCAATAAAAAGAAATAAGAATCACATTGCTCTTGAAAGCTTTTAAGGTGACTTTCATACGCCCCTTTGGTTGGTTACAAAGACTGTGCACAAAAAAATGATTACAACAAAAATGTAAAGTATATACTGAATATGTTTCTGAAATAATTCAGACTTAGTTACAACGTTCTATTATACCATTCACTCTCAGCTATCAATACAAATCATAGCTCATTACATCAGTACTTTACTGATTTATTAAATTGTTTCTCAAGAAGTCTCCCCCATTTGAAATAAAAATTTATATTTTTTACTCTAACCAGTTACACATATAGGATTCTGTGTTTGTTAAAATATTTTATCAAATGATTCTGAAATTAGCCAATTTTTCTACAAACTTACTCTATTTTCAAGGAAGACCAAAGTACAACCATTAATTATGGAGCAGTGCAATTATAACACAACCCATATGTAATTATAACTAAAGCATCCCTGTGTAAAATTCCTAGTGAGTCATCCATTACTGGTGAAAAAGGCCTTTGATTCTTATACCTCCTTACTGGGGCAACTCATGTCTTTTGGGAGCGACATGAAGGAGATCTGATATTTATATGCTTGGAAATAGGGAGGTATGAAGCTATTTTGGAAGGGTGTTGTGGGGGAAGAAAAGAGAAATGACATCTAAATAAAATTAGAGGAACAGGGAAGGTTTTACAGAAAAAGTGAAATTTAAATTGAATTTTAAAGGATGAGATATAACTTACCTAGTCAGAGACAGGAAGAAAGAAAGTGTGAGAAGCCCTAGGACTTCTGTTGGACAGGTCCCTGCTATGCACTGAATTATGTCCTCCTCCAAGTTCAGATGTCAAGAAGAACTCATCAGGACAAACAGATACCAGGGATGTGCACACACAGTGAAAAGGACATGTGAGGGCATGGCAAAAAGGCACTCTCTGCAAGCAAGGAGAGGCCCCAGGAAAAACCAAAGTCACCAAATTACCCTTAATCTCCAGTCTCCTGTGAGAAAATAAATGTCTGTTGTTCAAGCCACCCAGTCTATGGTACATTGTTATGGCAGCCTGAGCTGACTAATACAGTCCTACGTAACTAGAAAGAAAAGTGGGTGTCAGGATGGTGGGAGCCAAGTGGGGGAGAACCTGCAGCCAATGATCAAACGGCGAGGGTCAGCAGTTTGAAATCTATCTGGAACACAAGCAGCACCTTTGAAGGATTTTAAGCCAGAGAGTCGCAAAATCAGTTTCAGTTGTGTGTTAGAAAGCTTACTCTCCAGCAGTTTGGGAGGCTGGGGCAGGCGGATCGCTTGAGACCAGGAGTTTAAGATGAGCCTGGCCAACATGGCAAAACTCTTATCTCTACTAAAAATACACATACACAAAAAAATAGCTGGGCATTGTGGCGCATGCCTGTAATCCCAGCTACTCAGGAAGCTGAGGCAGGAGAATTGCTTGAACCCAGGAAATGGAGGTTGCGTTGAGCCGAGACTGCGCTATTGCACTCCAGCCTGGGTGACAGAGTGAGACTCCATGTCAAAATAAAAATATTTTAAAAAAAAAAGAAAGAAAGAATGCTTATTCCTGCAGCGATGACTGGTTAGAGGGGTACAGGGCTATGGGAGGGAGACTCTCTAGGAGTCTCATAATCCAAATGTAAATCATTAAGTTTTGACCTAAGAAGGTGACAATGGGGTAAAAAAGAAGAGATGAATGCAAGAGATATTTATGAGGTAAGAGTGACCGAATCCTGTGATTGATTGGGAGTGTGGATTGAGAGGAGAAGCCAGGAATGACTCCCCACTTTCTGGTTTGGGGTAGCTGGATGAATGGAGATGGCATTTGATTTGAAGGGAAAAAATACAAAATTTTGTTTTGGCTATAGAAATTTTAGAGGCCATGTGTGTAGATGAAAGAGAGCAGTGGACAGAGTGCTTGGGTGGAAGGCCTCTACTTTCCCAGTGAAGAATGAGGCATGTGTTCTATGCAGAACTGGGGTAAAGGGAGACAGGTGGAAGAATGGTGTAAAGGGGCATTTGCTATTTTTCAGCTGCCTGTATCAAGCCGCCTGCCGAGTTGCATCCCAGAGTCCCCTTGAAGAGGCAGCATGCTAAAGTGATAAAAAACAAGAACTCTGGAGTCTGACTGCCATGGTTCAAATCCAGCCTCACTGTACACTGAGAGTGTGACCTTCAAGCAGAATCTGTCATCTGTCTCAGTCTCCTTATATGTAAACAGGGATAGCAATAGTATCTCCTTCAAAGGGTTGTGTTAAGGATTAAATGAGACTGTACAGAAGAGCTGCCATCATTATTGCTTCTCACCCACTGAGTGTGGCCTGGGAGGAGGATAATGCCTGATGACTCTCTCCCTCTATGGAAGTCATCTCTCTCCCTGACCCAGTACCAAATGATCACTTCTGTGATTTTGCCTCTGAAGGCAGCAATGCTGGAAAAGGAGGAAGGCTGGAAGGCCATCCATCCCAGCAGCTGATGTGCAGGTCCCGCCTCCAGCTTCCAGAGCTACCTGGGGTGTTGCCACTTGCAAACTGGTTCTCCATCCTCCCCACAATTCTGTGAGCCTTAATATACTTTCAATAAACTTTCCTTTGCTTCAGGAAGCCAGAGTCATTTTCTGTCTCAGCTAGGGTTCTGACTGGAGAATGAGAAAGACAGGTGACTCTGAACCCATACAGGATTGCAGGGTGACACTGAGGAGCACCTTTACTTTAGAAACCATAATTTCACCAAGTTATTGATTCTCCACAGTGTTACTCGCAATGGTACTCAGTAATGTCACTTACTATCAACCACAAAGAGTTAATAAGCCAATGAGGAGATGACATACTAATCAGCTTATTTTTTAATAAAATTTGCAAGGTATTTTTTAGTCATCCATAAGACAAAGTAAAGTTTCAAAATGTATTACTTCTGCCTTAAACTCTAAAATGTAGCCGTGGAATTATCTATACCCATTTGAAGTTTATGAAATTTTATCATTATTATTAATACTCTACAGTTACCTAACTTCTTATTTTAAAAGCAATATGCTTCCATTAACCTGGATCCTTACCTATGCTAGAAAAGATTATTTTATTTCCTTCTGTAATTTGGATAATAAGATTAGGAATGCATGATTTTTTCCAAGGTTTGACATGAATAAGTTTCTTAACTCATAAGCAAATGCCTTTTTTATTTACTTATTTTTTAGCAGCAGTGTCTCACTCTGTAACCCAGATTGGAATGCAGTAGTGCAATCATAGCTCACCGCAGCTGCAAACTCTTGGGTTCAAGCGATCCTCCCACCTCAGCCTCCCAGTGGCTGGGACCACAGGTGCATACTATCATGCCTAATTTTTAAAAAATTTTTTGTAAAGACAGCGGTATCTCTATGTTTCTCAGTCTGCCTTGAACTCTTGGCCTGAAGTGATACTTCCGGTTGAAGTGATACTGCCTCAATCTCCCAAAGCACTGGGATTCGAAGTATGAACTGCCACACCCGGCTTGAATGCCTTTTTTAAAATCATGAGCCTCAACATCATCCTTACTCACATTTATTAACACTAACATGTATGAAGTTTGCAAAGCATTCCTGCTGGTACTGCCTTATTTGAGCCATATTCACTTCTTTACTCCATCATTCTTTTTGATCTTTACAATGTGACTAATTGATCAGTAAGATGACTAAGAGAGGGTTCCCTACTCCCATTGCCATCACAGGCCAGTGATGGAAGTAAAAGAAAACAAGTGATTCCAGCATGCTAGACACAGTTCTACAATGGGATTTGGGAGCCCAAACTATTAGGGAAGCATACAAAAGTTGGACCCAAACCAGAATGAGGTGAGAAGGACACCTTGATCGATTTTTGTACTATTATAAAGAAGTAACTGAGGCTGGGCAATTCAAAAAGAAAAGAGGTTTATTTGACTCACAGCCATGCAGGCTGTATAAGGAGCATGGCACCAGCATCTGCTTCTGGTGAGGGTGGAGGGGGAAGCGGAGCTGGCATGTGGAAGATCACATGGTGAGAGGAGGAAGCAAGAGAGGGAGGAAGGGATGCCAGGCTTTTTTCAACAACCAGTTCTCATGGGAACTAAGTGAGAATTCAGTTACTCCTGCAAGAATGGCACCAAGTCATTCATTAGGGATCCACCCCAATGACCCAAACACCTTCCACCAGGCCCCACCTCCAACACTGGGGATCAAATTTCAACATGAGATTTAGAAGGGTCAGACAGACCAAACCATCACAGAGGGCATCATAGATTTCCCATAAATTTGCAAAAACACAGAACAGATAATCATCTATTCCATTTCAGATGTCGAAAACAGAGCTCAAAGAGGTCAAGGGTCTACAGCCAACAAAAGGTAAATGATCGAGTCAACACTGCCAACTCTTACCTTTCTCCTTCCACTACACAATGGTATTATCAACAAAATCATTACCATCACTTTATCATCATCATCATCATCATCAACACAGTAAGAAATTTCATAGGACATATATTCCCATAACTACAGGTTATATTTTATTTTATTTTTTTTTGAGATGGAGTCTGGTTCTGTCGCCCAGGCTGGAGTGCAGTGGCTGGATCTCAGCTCACTGCAAGCTCCGCCTCCCGGGTTTACGCCGTTCTCCTGCCTCAGCCTCCCGAGTAGCTGGGACTAGAGGCACCCGCCACCTCGCCTGGCTAGTTTTTTGTATTTTTTAGTAGAGACGGGGTTTTACCATGTTAGCCAGGATGGTCTTGATTTCCTGACCTCGTGATCCACCTGTCTTGGCCTCCCAAAGTGCTGGGATTACAGGCTTGAGCCACCGTGCCCGGCCTACAGTTTATATTTTAAAAGAGAGATAAGGTAGCATCAAAACACCAGTGAATGAGTCAATACATTACCTAGTTATAACTGCAGAGTATCACATAGGCCTTCCGGTTGTTACGGGTTTTTTAGGTGACTAGAACCAAGCACGTTTGCGAAGAGCAGATTTCATGAAAGAGATAAATACTGAGGAGTGTTTGAAGAAGAATCAGAAAATCCTGTGGCAGTGAGAGAAGCGAAAGGGATTGAGGATAAAAGAATCACCTAAATTGGCTCCAAGGTGGGACCTGACAAGGTGTGGTCGCAGCATACTCCCTGCACCAAAAATACTGGCCAAAGTGCAGCAAGAGATAAGAACATTCAGGAAAGATAAAACCAGTAATGCCGAGACTTGACACCTCTAAGGCCCTTTGAATTTCAGATGTGCTTTCCTGATTGTATGAATGTGGAAAAAAAAAAAGTACAGAGGTTTAAGAGAAGGACGTATGATCATTTAGGAAGGAAGAAAAGAAAGTATCTGAATTATTAGAAAGTGCAGAGTATCACATAGGCCTTCCGTTTCTTATGGGTTGTTTAGGTGACTAGAACCAAGCAAGTTTGCGAAGAGCAGATTTCATGAAGGAGATAAATACTGAGGAGTGTTTGGAGAAGAATCAGAAAATCCTGTGGCAGTGAGAGAAGCGAGATGGATTGAGGATAAAAGAATCACCTAAATTGGCTCCAAGGTGGGACCTGACAAGGTGTGGTAGCAGCATACTCCCTGCAGCAAAAACAGCGGCCAAAGTGCAGCAAGAGATAAGAACATTCAGGAAAGATAAAACCAGTAATGCCGAGACTTGACACCTCTAAGGCCCTTTGAATTTCAGATGTGCTTTCCTGATTGTATGAATGTGGAAAAAAAAAAAAAGTAGAGAGGTTAAAGAGAAGGATGTATGATCATTTAGGAAGGAAGAAAAGAAAGAATCTGAATTATTAGAAAGGTCATCCAAGGCCATTCCTAAATAACTTGACTGTTGAGATCAGTCATTTCTTTTTGTGGTCACAGATTATGGCCACTTCTGCTCCTTTAAAAAGTGTTCTGTTTCTAGCATTATTCTGAAAGCAATTTTTTTAACCACCTAGTTTTTTGGCTTACTCTGCTGGTCATACCCCACGTGTACAGAATTTTAAACACCTTTTCTGTCCTTGAAGCTGGAAACATCTCTGTTAGTCTGTTAAAAATACGGGTACTCTGAGCCCTTCTGTAATGATCACTGTAGATGACAGTGGTTACTAAGTGACAGTGGTCACCAAAATGTTGGCTTAGTTTTTAATATATTCAAATTTAATTTAAATTCTGAAACAATTACTAGTATAGGCTACACTTAGACTATTAACCATTTCAAACATTTTGGTCCAACCTATTAAATCCCAAAGTCCTTTGCTTCCCAGAGAACTGATTGTCTACTATGGATGTCTGAGCTGTTTTTTTAAATGCCCAACCAGACTCTGAGCTGTCATATTAGCTGGGGAAGAGATAAGGTGTAAGAAAAGTATCCAGTCATTCAACCACATTTCTGGTTTTTTGTACCAGCTTCAGATGAAATACAGTCACTCAATAAAGTCCTTCTGTTTTCTCTTTCCCTCCCTCCCGTTCTCTCTCCCTATTTGCCTAGCAAGGGGAACCCTAAACCCTTTGGAGCATTTCCAGCAGCTCCAAAAGAATCTCTTGACTATTTTCCCAGGGAATTCCTGCCTTAAATGTCAGCAGAGTACAATTCCCCCGCCAAAGCAGAGTCGGCCTGGATCTGAATCAAGAAAAATGTGCCTGCTACACCAAACACGAAAACCTGGATCTGCTGGGCGTGGGGGCACAGAGAGAGATTTATGGTGTTTTTGAAAGGTTCAACAACCATTGGAAAGATAGGTTTTCTCCCATTAACCTCACTAAGGAACAGGAAGCTAAGTTAAACACTCTGATTCCTTGCTGTATTTGATCATTATTTTTATTTCACTCTTTCGGTGGTGAACTCTATTTCTGGAAGCCATCCTGAATTATAACCATAAGGTAAAGCTTCCTCGAAAAAGGAACAAAGCCCCATTAAGCCCTTCGTCGTGATGGTAGTGGTTGCGGCTGCTACTGCTGTTGTTGTTCTGTTTATTTGTTTGTTTTTAATGAACATACTGATATATAAGTGCTCTGGGGGAATTCATGATGCTGAGATTCATGAAAAGCAAAGTAAGATTTATGAGTTGTGATTGAATCTGCCCTTACCAGCCTGGAGACACTTCCCGTCTGGTACTGAGGCATTGCTGGCATGTTTAGTGCTTTTGTTTCAGTTTTCAATCTCTGAACACATGAAGAAATATTAAAAGTTCTGAGGGCAAGGATGGGAGAAGGAGTCCACAAATCCCAAAGATATACAACAGCACCCAAGGAAAATAGTACGGCATAGTAGATTAAAAATTCAGAAACAAAGTGTGTCAATTAGCTAGTGTTTGCTAAGTACTTGTCATTTTCACTATGCTTCTCTCTAGTTCCTCATGTGTTACTGAACCCCAACTTCGCAAGGCTATTGAAGATTCATAGGGTCGTCTGGCGCAAAGACCAATTTTAAATCAATGTGCCATGTAACTATCCTCCCCCAAAAGATCATAACACTATACAATGAGAAAGTCAATAAGATTTAATTAATAAATTGTTATTCAATTTTTTAATGAATTGCACCCTTTTAAACATACCAGTGGCGGGAGGTGGCGGGGCGGTGGGGGGCGGATTAGATTTCAACTGTCACTTGGATTCAGGTCCACATCAAAACATTTCAGTGTAGAAGGTATTACTCATATTCACCAGAGCTTCCCACCTCCTGGTGACCCACCACCACCAGAAGCACATTATAGCTGCTTTCCTTCATTATCGCATTCTGCATACAAGACCACAGACAATCCTGTGGGAAATTTCTGCCCCTAGTCCAAAGAAAAGCCAGGTAACTAGCTGATTATTGCCTACAGCTAACAGTATCACAGGATAATCAGTAGTAGCAGCTCAAGTACAAAAAAAAAATCAGCAACACTTAACAAGAAAAACTACCTCTGGTAGGTGAAGAGTTAATCCCCAGTCAATTTTAAGCTACTCTGCTGAGAGTACTAATAAGTGTAGGGGTTGGTGCCAATGAGGGTGGCCCCTTCCTTGATGGGAACAGTCATCCCTTAGGAACTACACTGCCAAGGCATCAGCCAGCCAGAAAACAGGGAAAGAGGCTGAGAAACCGTGGTAACCAACTTTTGCTGGCACATCACAAAATGGTAACTGCAACTGCCGAGGTTGTGCAGAGAATGCTAATAAGCCTAGGACAACCTGTTAAGAGTGGACCTAGAAAATGTCCACCCACCGACCAGACCAGCACCCCTAAGGAGCGCCACTCTGTGGATTCCTGTGGATCTGCCCACAGGACTCATTCACAAGGAAGCCCCTAAACATGGCTGCCTTGTGCCTTAGCTTCACAGCCCTCAGAATACCTCTGACTCAAATGCCTTAGGGTCAGAGCAATGACACTTAGTACATCTGCCTAGAAAGTCAGTTTTCCAATTTGTAACAAACATTTTGCACCTTTTTAAAATCTCATTCTAAAATCCAAATGGTAAACAGCTTTAAGAATCAATATGAAATGTTTTAAGTGTTCTTTGTGGATTCACATCAATTCTCCCTGCCGCTCTCATCACAATTTATTCTGACTCTCAGGAAGCATATTAAAGGCAGAAACTACTGATGTACAATAACCAGTGTACAACCATATTATTAAGAATCGAAATTCAATCTTGGTTAGCTCAAAATGCTTGAAACAGTAATAAAGTACTCCTCTGAAAGTCACACTCAAATTCTGAATTCCTCTTTCGAATGAGAGTTCTTCACCCATTCCCATGTCTCAAGTACGCAAATGAAAACAAAACAAAAAACTGTAACTGGGATTTAAAAGTATAACAGTCTTTCTTCTCTCTTATGTATTTCTTTCTTGTCATACTTCATTCTGGAAAAAAAAATCCAATCTGAAATATAAAGTGAGAAAAGGGAGGCGTCCATAGATAATGTGAATTATTATCATTGTTCTAGTTGTCGACTCGAGTAGTGGGTTCATAGAGGTTCATTACATTATTTAAAAGCTATCATAATTAACTATTTAGAAAATAAGAGGGCCATACATGCACGAGTGATGACAGAGTGTTATAACTCAGGAATTCTGATTATTCCAATCCCATGCACCTACAGTCTATTTAAAGAAAAAATAATAATGAGATGGTGATGCAGGTAGCTAATGGTTAAACCTTCTAGAGTTGACCAAATTCCTTAGGCAGGGACGTCTTCATAAGCACGCAGCCTGTGCAGCTGCACAAGGTCCTGCCTTTAGAAGCACCCAGCTTTTATTTATGCTCTGCTGTCGCAATTTTGAAATTTAAATAATGTTTTACCAAGGTGTCCTGCATTCATTTTGCACTGGGACCAGTAAATTATAAAATCAGTCCTGTCCCTAGGTTTCCAGAGGTTAAATTTACCTACAGTTCCCCATAATTTCATCCCCATCCAACTTTGATATTTTTTAAGTTTGCTACTTCTTTCCCCCAGATTATTAATATAACAGTCAGGTGAGCACCTAGAGCAGTCTTATTTCCTGTATTTCCTATGTTTCCTTATTTTTATTGCCCAAATCAGTGCTGCCTGTGCTATAAATGGAGCTGCAGTTATATATTGTGCTTATAATGCTTCTTCTCAGATCAAAAACTTCAAACAGAATTCATTGGCTAAAAAATAAATGCACCAAAGTCTCTATCTCAATTCATCTCAACTGCTGCATTATACAAATTCATTTTCTAATAGTTGCCCAATTTAAACTACAACATATAACCAAACAAGACAAATTCTGAACAATTCTTCATGGTAGGAAGAATTCAAATAAAGATTGGAGGAAATCCTCATTTTCAAACATTACTGGCTAAAAAAAATAAACATAATGTAAGTAAATGTTTTTGCATTCCTGAAATGCCCTGTGTCTACAGTGATCAGGTACAGAAAAGTTACTTCAAGTTCAAATATAACTTAGCGATTGCCACATGGTGCAGAATCTTTCCACCCCTAACACTCCAAAAACCCAATCAGACAAGTGGCCGTAATCTGACTCCCAGCACACAGGGAGCTGCGGGGCAGGCAATGAGAGCTGCACTCTGGCTGGGGAAGGCATGAGTGACAGACCCACAGCAAGGCGGTGGGGGTAAGTCCTTCTTTGCCTTAAGGGATCAATGCTCAGGGCCAAAAGATGAAACTGTCTCTTTCATTACAGATGTTTGTGCCTTCTTAGGCAGAATCTGGAAGGCAGCTATGGGGCAGGTGGGTGGTTCTTTTAGATCTAAGTACTGGGCATTTTCAGAAGAGAGGCATAGAGAAGGTAGAAGAATAGGGATGCTTTTAAGGCAAATCCTCCATATGTTTGAGACCTGCAAAAGCCCAGGAAAATTACCTTATGGAGGTAAATCTAGCTATAGTGCATTTCATCAGAAAAATTACTCACCCAGATGCTCAGCTGTCCTGGAGTGGATGAAGCTGAGTGTTCAGCTAGAAAATGCTGTGTCCAACTCGGTACAACCGGGTCACATCAACAAATCCCCTTTGTTCTGGGGCAAAAGAAGCAAAACTAATTGTATTGATCATTTCCAGTGAGTGTGAACATGTAAGGGAACACCGACAATAAAAACAGGGTGCTATGGGTGACGCTGAGGTGAGCCCTCATAAGGCCAGAGATATGTCTATGCTGCCAGCAAACTTCAGGGTTCACAGCCGACTGAGGCTGGTACATCTGCCTTGGAAGGAGATCAGATTTTTGTGGATTAAAAAAACAAACAAAGCTAAAAAACATTCTTCAAGAGTACGTTTATGTTTTGTTTTCAAGTTTTGCACTCTTTTAAATTTCTCTGGCTGATGAAAATTTGAAGCTGAAAGAGCAACTGAGTTTCTTAAATTAGGTCTCTGGAGAGGTAGACAGGTGCATGAGAGACCAAGCAGGGAGAGAACTGGGGAAATGGCAGAAGTGAGAGGTGAAGGGGGTGAGCGGCAGGCTGGTCTTTTCTGGGTCCCACCTCGCCTGGTGTCTCCTGCGGGGCTGAGAAGGACGTTGTTTCCTTCCCACCTAGCTTCCTTAGCCTCCTGTTTTGTCCTCCTCCTTCTCCCCACCAACCCTGACCACAAACAACAGCACCTGTGATCGCATTTTGCCCCCTTTGCCATCTCGGCTACAGCCCTGGGCTGCCAGTGAGTTCAGAAGTGACTCTCCTGACTTGTTCCATGTATGACTTTTCTGATTTTGCCCTCTTTGGGAATATTTTTAGTGTCTCCTCCAGGGTGCCCTCCCTGCCCCATTCCAACTACCGTTTTTGTTTCTTTACATTCTCTTCCTCTAGAGAGTATGATGTCTTCGTCATCCCACCTGGGGTTTTTCATACTTCTGAGATGTGCTTCACGGGGGCAGGGGATGCGTGGGATGTGGCCGCCCCGCTGTGGAGCCAGCTCTTCCTTTATCCTGCCACCCAGGCTTAGGCAAGAAAGGGTTGTTCACTCTCCACCTCTAAAGCAAAGCACCGTAGCAAACTGAGGGCTAGGCTGAGCTGGAAATTCCCCTCACCCTTTTTGGCACTGCATTTCCTCACTACCCATGCAGAAAGCAGGCTCCCGGGAACATTCAGTGAGGTGGGGAAATGAAGGCCCCGCAATTTGTCAGAGGGAAAGCCACAATAATACTAATCTCTTAAAGCACTTGGCTTTCTTGCCTAAACCCTTACGTGGTCCTCTGCAATTAGATTCACTGGTAAATACTCTCCATACTTCTTGGCTCTCATGACTATCACAGGCAAAGGACAAGGGCAAAAGTCTTAGATGACATGGTAACTGTGGTAATTGCCCCCACAAAAGGGCAATCCTAGCCATTTCCTCCCAGAATGAGCAGTTGGCATCAGTATCGTCAAACCACCCCTTCTCTGCTCCAAAGATCTAATGACAGCAAGAGGGATATAGATGGGAGGAGAAGGCGTCCTCCCTCTCCCAGACTGGGTGCCTGCCCACCACCCTCCCCCAAGAAGCTCCCCAAGGTGAGACGCACTGTCCTCTAAGCCCATGTAACAGAAAGCCATCAAGAAGACCTTAGAGAAAATCCGTTTTCCACAGAGCCTTCTGCTCAGGGGCCCAAAGTTTCCCTAGCCACACCCCCTTTTCCTGACTTCCTGAGCTCTGCACCATGAAGGCAAGAAGGGTACAGGGGCATTGCTGGCACACCCCAGCCTCCAGGCTCCCTTTGGCAGGTTTATCTGCCTTTGTACGGTCAGGGTCAAGGGGTGAGAGAGGATCGGGCACGAGGAGAGGCTGTCCTTCCTCCCCTAAAAGCATGCCCCCTCCCATTTCTCCCCACCTCCAGCGGCCAGGATGCAGCCGGGCCGGCGGGCGCACTCGCGGGGCCGCTTCTGTGTGTGCACCTGGCTGCCGCCCCGGAGCCTGGCACGAGCCGGGAATGGCTGCTGCTCCGCCCTCTGAGAGGCGCTGCAGGCTCCCTGGGGACGGAGGTTGACACGTCCCTGTGCCGCGCGCCCAGATCTGGGCGGTGCGCCGTGTCCCTTGGGCAGGCTCAGCTCCCGGACTCCTCCCGCTGGCAGCCTGCTCGCTCCTGGCGCAAAGGAGAGTGAGGGAGTGTCGCTGTCCCAGCTGAGGCCCCGCCTGTTCCCATGGCCCTAGCTAGTCACCAGAAGCTCCTCTCTCCTCAATGAGTTCACTTTCTCAAAAGACAGTCTTCAGCACCCTGGCTTCCTAGAAATCTTCCTCCTTAATCCAGAGTCTTGGGGGAGGGGGAGATTTTCAGAATGCCATTTCAAAGCAATCAAATGCAAAGCCAGAAAAGACGACCCCCCCCCACGCATACCTTGTTTTAATGCTTTATGTTCAAAATATAAGTGGCATGTAAAATGTACTTGAAACTTAAAAACTTGCTCTAAGGGAATTAAGTACCAGGTAAATATATTTTATTCTTCATCTTTTAAGGAATTTGATTTAGACATTTTCCTTTCTAGGGACAGTTTGGATAATTTTCCAGTGAAACTGGATGATCTTTGAATATTAAATCAAAGAAGACTAGAATAACAGTCTCTTGACTATTCATGAAGGAGCTTTAGTAGAAGCATTCTTTCTTGGTGTTCTAATCACGCTTGGCAGCACCTGCCCACAGTACCCGAAGATGGCAGGCCTTGTTCCCTTCATCTAAATTCATAAACCTGGGTGTAGTGGCTTCTGATGATGATTTGTTTCTCTTTTCAGTAAGTGTGGACCTTTGTGTACCAGAGAGAACATCATGGTGGCTTTCAGAGGGGTCTGGACTCAAGCTTTCTGGAAAGCAGTCACAGCGGAATTTCTGGCCATGCTTATTTTTGTTCTCCTCAGCCTGGGATCCACCATCAACTGGGGTGGAACAGAAAAGCCTTTACCAGTCGACATGGTTCTCATCTCCCTTTGCTTTGGACTCAGCATTGCAACCATGGTGCAGTGCTTTGGCCACATCAGCGGTGGCCACATCAACCCTGCAGTGACTGTGGCCATGGTGTGCACCAGGAAGATAAGCATCGCCAAGTCTGTCTTCTACATTGCAGCCCAGTGCCTGGGGGCCATCATTGGAGCAGGAATCCTCTATCTGGTCACACCTCCCAGTGTGGTGGGAGGCCTGGGAGTCACCATGGTAGCGTCTTT
This sequence comes from Colobus angolensis palliatus, assembly GCF_000951035.1. NCBI lineage: Eukaryota > Metazoa > Chordata > Mammalia > Primates > Cercopithecidae > Colobus > Colobus angolensis. The sequence continues at coordinate 10,480,988 of NW_012114932.1, read as the reverse complement.
AGCTATTTTCAAACTAGGACTCTAAGCTTCTTGCAAACTCTTTGCTAAATAATGCCTTGTGGCATGAGGCACATCCCTAAAATAGCTAATTTACTTCTAAGGAATTTTTGGATGATTCTTAATGGTGTGAAAACTGATTCTGGCAGTATTTAGGTGTATCTGTAAGAAATCATTGTTTGCTCTTGAGTGCTTAAAAATAACAAAATCTAGGTGGCCTGAAAATTGTGTTGGTTTTTACCTCTCCTTCTCCCATTCCAGTTACTATATTGACTTTATATTTAGTTTCATGCATTTTCCTTACAATTATTTGTTCACTAGCAGAAAAAAACTATTTTCTTGTCATGTTCATAAGATGTACAATGATCTACATAAAGGGTTGTGCTTAAAAAGCATAGACATCCGATCCTAGTTTTGTTCTTAGCTGATTAGGAGTATCAATTGTTAACTCAGCACCAGGGCTGATTAAAAAAAAAAAAAAAAAAACATGGCTTAAATTTTAATTGAAATATATATTAATTTAAACCTAATTAATGGATTTAATCATTGCCTTATGCAATTACAAGGCTCTCAAGAAATTATTTGACAAGTGAAGTGCTGCAGTGGCACATTTTGCTTCCTTTGTAGAAAAGGACATTCAGCACAAACTCCTGCTTGGTCATTGTAAGAGTAATTATCTGTGATGACCCAAAATGAATGTAAATTTATTCTTTCTTTTTTGGGGGTGAGAGAAGGAAGGTTTCAGTTGAAGGTGAGGTAGAAGACTCACCTTTATTTTTACATGGATCAAATGTGCCTTTCACAGTGATATTAATACATTGTCATCGAAAATACTCTTGCTTCAATTCTGATGGAGTATTTTTCCTTCTCTAGGTTCATGGAAATCTTACCGCTGGTCATGGTCTCCTAGTTGAGTTGATAATCACATTTCAGTTGGTGTTTACTATCTTTGCCAGCTGTGATTCCAAACGGACTGATGTCACTGGCTCAATAGCTTTAGCAATTGGATTTTCTGTTGCAATTGGACATTTATTTGCAGTAAGTTTCCAAGTCCATTTATATAATCAATCCCACCTCATTTATCCTCACTCTAGCTGGCCTGAAGATGTTGTGTTTTACAGCAGTTACTCTTTAGTATCCAGCCATGACTGTCCATTTTAGGTTGTAATTTTTCCAACTGCGCAATAAGAATGTTGATCTAGCTGCTAACATCTTGAGGTTCCTCTAAGTGACAAATGACAGCAAATTGCAATGAATGATACTTGCTAGTAGCCCTGTTTCAGCAATGTCTGAAATTGTTTTTTCTTGTTTCCTATAGATCAATTATACTGGTGCCAGCATGAATCCCGCCCGATCCTTTGGACCTGCGGTTATCATGGGAAATTGGGAAAACCACTGGGTAACCCTCATATTGATAGCCCCTATCTTCCTACAGTTGAGGACAATTACCTGTGGGACTCTTTAATTTTTCATTATCTTGCTTACTAGTTTCTCTTGCATATCTCCAACCTTGACCCCCACTTTATTTACATCTTTTATTTATAAAAGACGAGGGAAAGACTAGCACAGATCTGCTGTAAAACATCTCTTATATATCTGTTCTAGGCCTTCAATAACAGTCTTTTCCTTTTTTGAAGCACCATTTTAGACACTGTACCTGACAGATTGCAGCAGAATACACTGTATATAGAGGTTGCCCATGTGGATCAAGTTAAAGTCAGCATGGTGTAGTAAATATGGTGTTTAAATAATTGAAAGTAAAGTCTTCCCAGCAAATCACAGAAAAAAATTGCCAAAAAAAAAAAAAATGAATGAATGAAATACTTAAAAGTGCTGCCCATAGCAAAGATATTTACCCTTTTTTGTTTACAAATGCATAAACTCAATTAATAGTATGTAAGTTGCAAATATTTGAACTGCAGATGGTGTCGAATAAATAATGCAAAGGTTTATGCTATTATCACCATAACCGTAACTGGAAAAATGAATGACTCACAGAAAAGGCTCACTTTTCCGTCTCAAACCCAACCGATTATAAATAAATATTTATGAATGTAGTGGCAGTGCTTCCAGAGAATAGCAGTGTCCATTTAAAAATATTATAATTAATTTTGTTTCAGTTGTTTCTCACAGCAAAGAAATTTAAATCCTTTACAATTAAATAAGTAATGCAACAATTGTGAAGGCCACCAACATGCTAACTTACAATAGCCAATAAAAATATGAGACCTGTAAGCCAGCTTCAAAGAGGGCTAGCTTTTATTGTAGCTTACATATTGCAAATGTCACTTGCAACTTTAAAAAATTCATGAATAGAACAGAATATGCCCCTTGTGTTTATTCAGACAGTGATTACCGACCTAGTCATAGCCATTCATCTATGGTATACACTGCAAATGACAAGAAAATGCACCACTGCTCTGTGCATTCACTTCTAAGAAAAGTATACCAAATCTTTAAAAGTAATCTACAGCATTAAATAACAGAATGAGAGTCAGTGTTCAAATCAAGACTTGGCCAACAATGCCATCCATGAGATTAGTCATTTTGCCACTGATACCTCCATTTTTGTGTCAAAAAACGTTACCACATTAACAGAAATGGAAATTTCTAGTGAGTAGTATATGATCTTTTTTTTCTTCTTCTTTTTGAGATAGAGTCTTGCTCTGTTGCCCAGGCTGGAGTGCAGTGGCACGATTTCGGCTTGCTGCAACCTCCCCCTCCTGGGTTCAAGAGATTCTCCTACCTCAGCCTCCCGAGTAGCTGAGATTACAGGTGCACTCCACCACGCCCAGCTAATTTTTGTATTTTTTCATAGAGACAGGGTTTCACTATGTTGGCCAGGCTGGTCTCG
>NW_012114932.1:10468268-10478087 GCF_000951035.1 Colobus angolensis palliatus | reverse complement strand
CACGCCCAGCTAATTTTTGTATTTTTTCATAGAGACAGGGTTTCACTATGTTGGCCAGGCTGGTCTCGAACTTCTGACCTTAGGTGATCCACCTGCCTCAGCCTCCCAAAGTGCTGGGATTACAGGCATGAGCCACAGTGCCCAGCCCTGATCTTATAATGAAAATACAACTTTCAGTTCAACAAATTAAATTGAAACTATTTTGTCATTAACAACTTTTAGTTAAATTTATAAGCACTTGAAAATGTAGATGAAAATATGTATTTTATTAATTACTTGTCAGTTGTAGTAAGCTAGTTAAAATTTAAATAGTAGGAAAATTCTTAGCTTGTTGATTAAACCAAAAGTTTCCCATGCTATATTATACCAAACTTAATTCTACTAAAAATAGCAATGGTTATATGAAATTTAGAACTAATTTAAAGTATATTTGTAGGTAGAGAGATTAGGAATAACATTAAAATATTAATTGGGTTTTTTGTATAGTATAATGAATTATTTTAGTTTTCTTTACACTTTTACACGTTTTCTAGATTGTTAGCAATAAAGATTCTTTAAAGTACATATGACTTCATTCTGAAATAGCAACTTGACACTGAGATCTGTTTATTGTTGAGAACATGCATCTAGGTATCTCACTCACAGACGTTTTGGAAAGGGTAGTAATTATTTTGCTGTTCTGGTCTCCCTCGTGGGATTTGTAGCCTGTGGAATAGTATATGTCTAATGGGACCTTACTAAAGGAACAAAGAGCAAAGACATTTAGAGGAGGGCTCCCATTTCTCCTTTAAAAGAGCATAGAGAAGATAAAGGCTCATACGGGTTTTTTCATGTTCAAGAAAGGAACTCGATTCTTCCAGCCACTCTAACAACAGTTTCCCCGTCAATGTTATGTCTTCAGCCTCAGCTTAAAATTTGAATTTTATTTAAATCTTACAATGAGGATGCAAACTGAGATTAATTTGCAGAGGGTGTTTTAAACAAAAAGCATCCATAATGTTTTTTTTAAATGAGTAATACAGTGGTAAACAGTATACTACAGTGTTTGGAACAGTGTTTCAAAAGAGAGGTTTTCATTTTGTTTTTTGTTTGTTTGTTTGTTTGTTTGTCTGAGACAGGGTCTTACTCTGCTGCCCAGGCTGGAGTACAATGACATGATCATGGCTCACTGCAGCCTCAACCTCCCTAGGCTCAAGTGATCCTCCTATCTCAGCCTCCCAAGTAGCTGGGACTACAGGTGCACACCACCAAGCCCAGCTAATTTTTTTGTATTTTGTAGAGACAGGGTTTCACCATGTTGCTCAGGCTGAACCGAACTCCTGGGCTCAAACGATCCACCCACCTTAGCCTCCCAAACTGCTGAGATTACAGGGGTGAGCCACTGTGCCCAGCCTCAAATGAGAGGTTTGAAGTCAGACAGGTCTGAAATCTCAGCTCAACCATTTGCTAAGCACAAAATCTTAAGCAAGCTTCTTACCCTCTCAGAGTGTCACTCTTCTTTTCATAAAATGGGAAGAATAATAATATTTATCTCATAGATTATTGTTAGAATTAAATGAGATTAGACAAGAAAAGTGCCAACTACGGCTGGCTCGGGGACAGTGCTCAACAAGCAGGGTTTCTGTTGACCAAGTGCGTCTGCTAAATAAATGTCTAATATTCTACGGCACACATGTGCTCTAAAGCAAATGTCTGTACTTCATTCAAACTCAAAACTTTATTCTAGGTGCATAGCTAATATGTAATAATAATTTCCGGCCGGGAGCGGTGGCTCACGCCTGTAATCCCAGCACTTTGGGAGGCCGAGGTGGGCGGATCACGAGGTCAGGAGATTGAGACCATCCTAGGTAACACGGTGAAACCCCGTCTCTACTAAAAATACAAAAATTTAGCTGGGCGAGGTGGCAGGCGCCTGTAGTCCCAGCTACTCGAGAGGCTGAGACAGGAGAATGGCGTCAACCCGGGAGGCGGAGCTTGCAGTGAGCAGAGATCGCCCCACTGCACTCCAGCCTGGGCGACAGAGGGAGACTCCGTCTCAAAATAATAATAATAATAATAATAATAATCTCCATTTATTTTAATCCTGTGGAATTGCTACTTCTCAACTAGCCATAAACTCATGTTTTTTCACCAAGCCACCGTGGTAAGAACCACATAGATGAAAGCTATCTGCACAGTAATGAACACATGAGGTTTTCATTTAAATCAAATCACCAAATTTTGGAAGCCGGGAATGGAGCAGATAGTACTAAGAACTAAAAACTATTAAGTACTTTACAAGTATTATTGCACTTAATCCTTTTACCTTATGAGGTTTGTATTATTATAATCCCCACTTTACAGATGGGGAAAGTAAGGCTTTGAAAGTTAAGTAACTGATACAAGCACTCACAGCTCTGCTAAGTGGTAGAGCTGGGTTGGTTTTGATCATGCTGACCTGAATAATGGAATCCCCAAAAGATAAAGTCTGTGTGATGATCATGACTGTGCAGAAAACCAGTGAAAGATGGCAATATTGAGAAAATAAGAGAAGGACTCTCCAGAAATTTTTTTTCTATATTAAAGAATTCTTAGTGCGCTTAATTTGTAACACCACCGAAGAGGAGCTCTCTTTACATTAAGGATTATCATAAGATGGAAAGAACATAATTAATGAAAAGAGAATAGGAGATGAAACAGTTCCTTCTTGTTTTCTGTTCAAATGCTATTTAATGATTTATGGATCTCTGATGAGGATTTGGTGTTTTTTCTTATTTCCTCTCCAATTCCCCTCTTTTTGATGCATGACACAAATACACTCTTAATTGAACCCAGCTAGATTATATTCATGAGCTGCTCAATGGAATAGCTTCTCTCTACTTATACTCTATCCTCTTTCATCTTTTCCTTAGATATATTGGGTTGGGCCCATCATAGGAGCTGTCCTCGCTGGTGGCCTTTATGAGTATGTCTTCTGTCCAGATGTTGAACTCAAACGTCGTTTTAAAGAAGCCTTCAGCAAAGCTGCCCAGCAAACAAAAGGAAGCTACATGGAGGTGGAGGACAACAGGAGTCAGGTAGAGACGGATGACCTGATTCTAAAACCTGGAGTGGTGCACGTGATTGACATTGACCGGGGAGAGGAGAAGAAGGGGAAAGACCAATCCGGAGAGGTATTGTCTTCAGTATGACTAGAAGATCGCACTGAAAGCAGACAAGACTCCTTAGAACTGTCCTCAGATTTCCTTCCACCCATTAAGGAAACAGATTTATTATAAATTAGACATGTGCAGGTTTGTTGTTTCATGTCATATTAGTCAGTCTAAACAATAAATATTTCATAAATTAGCAAGGAGGAAAGGAAGAAACCTATTGTGAATTTCAAATCTAAAAAAAGAAATATTTTAAAAATATCCTTAAGCAAATATATACCTATTTTATCTAGTTACCTTTCATTAACAACCAATTTTAAATGTGTGTCAAGATTTGGTTAAGTCTTGCCTGACAGAACTCAAAGACACGTCTATCAGCTTATTCCCTCTCTACTGGGATATTGGTATGGTCAATTCTTATTTGAATATTTATTCTGTTAAACTAAGTTTAACAATGGCAAAATACAGTATGTCACAGTCATGCACATACAAGAGAGAAAGTATAACAAGCTCTTTTATGAGCAATCCCTTATTTATAGAGTACCTCAGCAAAAGAGCATTAGCCAGTGTCACTGCTAATCAGTTACTTCCTTCCATTTATATCACAAATACCCAAGTTTCAATTCTAACTTCAATTCATAGTATTTCTTCTTCCTCCTCACTGCCTAAAGTAATGTGGGACTAAGGCCCAGAAATTTGAAAAGAATATTCAGAAACCCTTCCCAAATCACAAGAGCACCTATTGAGATGCAAGACAAGCAGACTCGTAAAATCTTGTAGAGGCAGAGGAAAAGTTACCATCATACAAAAATCACAAACAAAAAGGAAATCTGTACTCTGGAATCAAATGGTTGATCTGTTTTCAGTGCACACCCTCAAATGCACCACACCAGTTTAATGATCTAAGCTTTTAACCCCTTTACCACTTTGCTTATTTTTTAAAAATTTATTGGCAAAACTGGGGATTTTGTTTGTAACTTTGGTTATCTATATTTAAACATTAGCTGAGACATATTTTGGATAACAAGAACTTAGCTAGTTGAGTCCTGGCTTTTTGTTGATTATTAAGCTATGTTCGCTCTAGAAGGTGTAAAGGCCCTGTCCCAATCTCTGCCCTCTCACTTCTCATGACATTTGTTGATAATCTTTACTGCATGTGTAATCATATTTGAGTGAATTAAAATGTATGACAGACAAGGTACAACATGGTTGTAGAATAAAATGGTAAGGACGTCAGATCACTCTGTATTCAAAGCTTACCAGAAGACCAATCTTTCATTTCTGGATCTATTGTACATAACCCAGCACATTTTTAAAGTATTTTTGTTACTGACTCATTTACTTGTCAAAATAATTTGGTTTTTGGTCCTGCTTTGCCTTTTGTCCGTAGAATGTTCTCCAGAAACCCCAGTTTCTGTCATCTTAACTAGTCTAGTCTAGCTGTTATCTTAGACAAAGAACTGCAAATGTCAATTTCACTGAACAAAAGCTATTAGAAGGAAAGCAGAAACCTATCACTGCAAGGAGTGACTTGTGAATAACTGATGATCAAGGGCTGTCTTCTCTCAAGCATGGTTCCAACTGTGTGTCACTTTTTAGCGTTAATGGCAGTTGTGTGTCTGTGGCAGTGAGATAATGGACCACTATTAAACCTGATTCTCTTCGGTGCTAGGAAAGAGTGATGTGTGAGATTCCCAGAGAGTCATCACACCAGTGTTATGCCTGGCAGTGCCATTGGCATACCGCAGGTGCCTAAATCCCAGGCCCCTTTCTCAGGGGGCGTGGCCACACCACACACTGTGCCAGTGACATATGGTTACTTCCTAGCAGGGATGGCACCTATGGAAACTAGGGTGCAAATCTCCCAAAGATGGTTTGCACCGTCATTTCAAATGTTTGCACAATATACCACTTAGAGGCTTAAAATCAGGGTGGTTCAGTTCAAAAGGCAGTATCAACCATCAGCAAACATGTCAATTTAAAAATAAGTTCAGTTAACAAGGAAGTGTTCAACAGATTTTTTGAATACACTTACAATATACTGGCTTATAATCATTTTTATTCTGCCATATGGTTTATTTCATATACACTCACTTTTACACTCACTTCCAATTATAGTATTCAATAAGTTAGGGTTTAAAAACAGTGAATGATGTTTTTGTAATTTGTTTCTAGTAGCTAGCAGAGAGCCTGGCACATAGTAGGTATTTGAAACAAGTGTGTTAATTAATAAAAATATATAAATCTCATTTGAGATTTAAGAACATAAATAATTTTCTTTTAATCTTTATTTTGCTCAATATTTAATAGGAAGTATGATTTCAAGGACTACTAAAGGAAGGCAATATAAATGTGCAAACCGTAAAATATATTTTTTGCATTCTACTATTTTTAGGGGCATGAAATGAATGAAAGCTTTAGCACTTTTTTCCCCCTACATATGAGACAACATATTTTTTATTTCACTCAAGGCTCTGCCAGTAAAAAGTAATGAAATTGTACCTTTCTAATGACATCTATGCAGCAGGGGTCTATCACTTTGTGGATGACACCAAATTATCCAAGTGTATTAGAAGACTGGGGCTTTTTTCTTTAATCCCTTCTTATTAATGAAGTGCATAGTGCTGCTCCCAGGAGACCACTGCTGACAGATACACAGAGAAGAGATCAGAGAGGAAAAACTGGGAAGACATAAATGAATTATACCCAGCCATGAAACAATGCCAACTGTCTCTTCCCTAAGGAAGAGTACAATTACCCTAAAATTGTAAGGTGGTCCCTACACTGAAAACGCACATAGTTTGTCAAAAGTGTACAAAAAGGAAAGAGTCCGATTTTAAGCTTTCAAGGGACCAGAATTTGAATGTATGTTTCCATTGTTGAAGATAACATTTTCTTCAAAGAGCCTTAACCTTTTATACTGGAAGGAAATATTTTCTGGACCTAAGTAGTTGCCTAAATTTAAGATTCCTACACGTTATTTCTGCCATTGATGCTTTTCCTAAACCCTTATACTATCTTTTTATCATCTGAGCCTTTTCTTAATGCAGCTCCTAGGTGCTAGCTAGAGCTGCTGCTCAGTATTGAAGATTTTACAAGAAGATTAGAAATCTTTGGAAAATATATGTGATGAAATTGAACTATATGACTTATTAGAGATCTGACTCCAAAGAGTACAGAATACTGTTCTCAGACCATGAAACTAGACAACACTTGTATTGGTTTAAACTCGATAATAACAGGAAAATCCCAAAATAGAGCAGTAAATTCAAATGGTAGGATGAATCCTGGGAAACCTCCGATTGCAGCATGTTGACACCAACCTCACATGTTATGAACATTTCACAGAGAAATTGCCTTTGTGACAACTGAAGATGGCACAGCCATCTGTGTCTGAGGGGCACAGACAACCTTATCAAACAATATAAAAGCCAATATAAATTCCCATTGTAAGTACTACGGAATATGCAAATTCAGAACATTTAATACCTAAAGGTAATTCTGCCTTTCCTAATGTGTTTATAACACGAAAATTATTGGAAGATGTGGTTACTATTTGGAAAGCGTAATGTAACAAAACTCTCTTTCGTTACCACAAATTTTGTGAGTTTAGTACTTTACAGATTGTCCCATAAGGGCAGTAGCTTTTGAAACCCATAATTCTCCAAAATAAACGAAATACATTTAATTCAAGGATCAAAAATTGTGGCCACTTTTGCAAATGACTACCTATAGCCTGTGAAAATACATTTCAAAAAATGTTATGTGCAATGAACACTAAATGTAAGAGCAGTTACAGTGTGACTCACTCATGTTAAAAAAAATCAAAGAGCTAAAAAATACATCTAATTTATGTAACCCATTGGAATGTATTTCTAGGTTTTCTTCAGGATTAATTAAATAAACATGCAATTTATGAAAACATATAAACAATTATTTATCACTTTTATGACCCAAATCATAATAAAATTGTCATTTAGGATAAACTGGGGAGAATAGACTGAACATATGGTTATATTCACAGTTATTTATTAACTTAAATGTTATTCCAACATTAGAGCTAATGTTAAAAAGATTTAAACTGTAATGTCTAATATTTGGAATAATATATTAAAGTATTAGCATTGTGGTTGATTTTCACAAATTATGTTGCATCTTGTACTACTAAGCTCGTGAAAATAAACATTCGGATGTTTTAAAACGTAAACATGTTTGATGAAGTTAAAAATTCATTTGTACTTAGATCTTAAGATGATCCTTTAGAATGATCAGGAGGTTTTGATATTTGAGTATAATCAACACCAAAGGAAATGGTGGTAGGCCCATGAAATCAAATGTATTTTTTGAGAGCCTGCAGAGTATACACTGTGGGATGCCCTGATACAGATAGTGAAAATTGTGTTTGTACAGGCTTAATTCTGAATGTCCACATCTATGCAAAATAAACCATTAGTTATCAGCTATCATTATGATGAATCTAAAAGTGAAGACACAAACAACTGCCACTAGTATTGCTAAATAAATGATCCGTCCTCAGGCCATTTGGCAGATTCTGCCTACCCAGATGGATAATGTAGGCTCAATGAGTACTGGTTTAACCTACCGGGTTCTTGGTTTCAGGGGCTCTCAATTTTAAGAGGTTATACACTCTCAGTGGAAGACTAAGGACAATCATGTATGTAGTGTGCAACCCATCAGATGAGTGATGAGTGATGCCTTAGGAGCCAGGTGGATAAGTACCTCACTTATAGCATTGGTCACACTGTAGTGAAATCATTGGTGTAGGTGTCTATCTCCTCCACTAGATTCTAAACTCCTTACTGTGTCTTATTTTTTCTGTATCTTCCCACTCCCACCTCTACCCGATGGCACTGAGACGAGGCTTGACTTTTCACTCAATAAGTGCCTTTCACTCAATAAGTGCTTGTTGCACGGATAAAGAATTAATATCTTACAATCATTAGGAAATGTTCAATCTAGTTGGATTTTGCTGCATAGATGTGTGCTAAATATTTGAATTCTTATAGTTTTAGGTAGAAACACAAAATTAGCTCAAACACTAAAGAAAAAGGGAAATGCACACAAAGAATAAAACACTAATTGGATTTCTAAAATTTATACCTAATGTGTAGGCAACTAGACATGTTTTCATTGCTATATTTATACAATGGCCAGATGTTAGACGAAATTTAGCTCAATGAGTACTTCCTCAAAAAAAAAAAAAAAAAAAAATTTAACAAGCATAGAAACCCACAGATATAAATGTCAGCTTGCTTTTGGATAATTAGTCCATTTGGAAAATGTCCAAAACAACGTCACCTGAATTAATTCTTACTATTTTTCCATTTTTCCACTTCCTCAATCTTTGGGTTTAAGGCAACATTAAGAACTCCAAAAAGCTGAGTTGAGTTCTTCAGTTTCCACATGTTCAGAAATCTCTGGGAAATGATGATGATGTTTGCAATCTTTTTGCATACCACATGGCTGATGCTCAATACATGCAAGATGGATGGATGGATGGATGGATGGATGGATGGATGGATAGATGATGGATGGATGATGGATAGGTGGATAGATGGATGATAAATGATGGATGGATGGGTGGATGACAGAAACACTCTAATCTGGGAGATACTAAACTAATCTGTGAGTAGATGAAAATCATAGCCTGTATTCCTTCTATCCTTTCAAGGATTGCTTTTCATAGAAGAGTTATAGAGTTATGAAAGCATCAGCCAAGGGTTTCAAGGGAAGAGGAGAAATGAATGCATTAGAATAATTATCAATTGTGAGCACATATATGGGAATTTTGAATGTATAAATATTATTCTCAAGTACTTAATATTCGAAGCTCATTGTGGGCCAAGCATTATTATCATTCCCATTTCCAAAGATGAGGAAACCAAGTGTCAAGGAAATTAAGTAAATTACTCAAAATTACATTTAAAGGTAAAGCAAAAACTGGAATACAGATCCCAATTGATCCCAATCCCTACATAGTTCCCCTAAATCACACAAAGTTCTACCATTCGTCTATCAGCTTCATTTACCACTAGCTATGTTTCCTTTAAGTGGCAAAAAATAAAAACATGTTCTATCTATACCATGGGAACAGCCCGTGTCAACACCACCAAAGGGCAATAAAGTAAGTACTACAGGACTAGACTAAGTACTGTAGACCTTACAAAAGGTCTCAAATAAGAGAATAGCGCTGACTGCTATAATGGGTTTAATTTAGGATACTCTGGATAATTTAGGAAATTTTTGGTTGTTTTATCCTTAGGAAAATATTATAAATCCCACTATTTGAAACATTTTTCATTTAGTCTAGAAAACAGAGTTGAGGATAACTGCAAAGTTAGTGAGAAGATCTTCCACATTTCGATATGAAAAATAATAACATTAGCTTTGTATTTTTGTGCGCTTACTCAAGCTTTACATAAGTTTACTTATTCCTCATAGAAGCCTTATGAGGTAGGTCCTGCTACTATTCCCATTTTTCAGGTAAAGAAACGAGCTGGGCCAGGCGCAGTGGCTCACGCCTGTAATTCCAGCACTTTGGGAGGCCGAGGCGGGCAGATTACCTGAGGTCAGGAGTCCAAGATCAGCCTGACCAACATGGTGAAACCCTATCTCTGCAAAAAATACAAAAAGTAGCTGGGCATAGTGGCACACGCTTGTAATCCCA
>NW_012114932.1:10417519-10467988 GCF_000951035.1 Colobus angolensis palliatus | reverse complement strand
AGAAAGAAAGAAAGAAAGAAAGGAAAGAAAGGGAAAGAAAGAAAAGAAAGAAAGGAGAGAGAGAGAAAGAAAGAAAGGGAGAAAGAAAGACTGCACTCTAAGGATAGTAAATAACTTGTTCAAAGACACACAGCTACTAAGCCACAGAAGTAGGATTCGAACCCAGGCAGTCTTTCTGTAGCTCTCTACTCTTAATCACTGCCTGTGTTGCCTCTTACCTGTGGCGCTTTGGGGTTCCACTAGTTTCAGCTTTCATTATCTGCTTTTTCCAAGCCTTTGACTTTTTCATATCCAACAGAGATTGCAGTGCATTGGAACTCTTCAGTAGTTCCCGACTTAATCTATAATAATCATTTTGACCACCTCTGAAGGAAGATTTAAACACTCAAGTGCAAATGCCATGAAGATAAATCAGCTAAACTTACAACATATTTTTGAAAGGGACTTTGAATGGCCAATTAAACTCTTTATTTAGTGAGCAGGGGCGTGACAGAAACCTCTTATACAATACATCTTCCACTTTTCAGCTCAAATTTCCTTGTTAGTCTTTAATTTACCAAATGTGGTCATTTCTCTCTGCCTTTCATTGAGACTTAAGCTCTCATTTCAATTTCAATTGTCAATATGTATTTTACTCCTTATTTACCTATTAATCACCCGATTTATATATGCTTGAGTCTCTATTTTGTTCAAAGATCTATCACAAATTTTAATAAGTTAAATTTATTTATTAAATATTTATCAATTTTATTTTATAAAATTTGAATAAGAAAATCAGTAAGATGGTGTTCAGCAATCATCTGAGCTAGCATTTGATCACTTACCCTAGACCGGCCTATAGAGTTGAAAGATTGGCTTTTTAAAAAATAAAACAAAATAAAAGTGGGGTGTGTGTGTGTGTGTGTTTGAATGGGCCAAATTGTAACATTGTTACACTGCTTTGGGAAATGATTGAATAGAATGACTATTGCCAGTACTTTCTCTTTCTTTCAATAAAAAGACCAAGATTTGCATTTCTAAAAATAGGACTGAACATACCTATCACCATCCTGTTTCCAAACTACTGGATTGTAGCCTAAGTCCCCGGACATTTTGACTTCACACTCTTAGAAGACAAAAAAAAAAAAAAAAATCTTTAAAAATGTGGAAAAAATGTACTACCAATGACTGTGGAAAACTATTTTTTAAATTTGGGGCCCTCAGAAAGGAAAAGAGAAGAGGGAGGGAAGGACAGCACTCATCCCACAGTAGCAGCAAAGTAGATGGAAAGGGGCTCCCAGCTCTTCTGCCCTCGACTGAATGCAGGAATCACTAAGATGGCAGTCACCCCCGTGCGGGGAAAAGTCCCTGTGCTAAGCCAGCTTGAACCTGTCATCCTATATTGTAATTAGTGTCCCAAAGAGAACTGGGCTATGCATTGTCTTTAACAAACTCAAGCCCATATCTCAATTTTAATTGCCAAAATGTCAATTTAAAGGGAAAGAGATTCTTCTTATGAAATGAAAAGACTCACTTGATTTCATCAGTGAATGCAGAATCTTGATTTCATCAATGAATGCAGAATACAAGCAGGATTTCTCCATTTCTCTCAAGAAATCTAGTCTCTAAAATTTATTTCTTTAAAAAAAAATGAGTCTAAATTTTAGTACTTGGCTCCTGGAAAACTTTCACCATATTAAGCTACTCCAAGATTTCAATGTCAAAACTTATCACAAAGGACTTGAGTTTTATCTTGTTGTTCCAAAAGCCGATATTATGGAAACAGTCACAGAACTGAGGAATGAGAGCAGCTGAGATTTCTCCAGTGACCTGAAGTAAGGAAGACTTGAGAAATTCAGATATAGATTATTCAGCCCTGTGGTGTTAGTACGTTGTGGTTAAATCATTCATATTCTTTGAACTCTAATAAAAAATTCTCATCAAACAATGACATTTTCATCTCATCAAAGTTTAATCACAAGAGTATTGTAATTCTGATTTTCTTCACCTCAGTTCAAATTGAAAGTAATTGTCAGACGTCATTTAATTCTAACCATTACATCCATTCTTATCTGTTCTCCCTCACATTATTATGGCCCATTGTGCTCTCCAAGAGGCATGTCATGTTTTTTCTATTATTCAAGCAGTTTTAAAAGAACTTTGTCACATACTTACAATTAAGGCTCATTTTTAAAAATAATTTGAGATGACAAATTAACATGAATGGAAAATATTTTCTTGAAACACTAAGAGACATGAGGGGCAATAAATTCTAACTATTGAATTGTTTCATGTAAAAAACCACTTAATTGCCTGAACTTTTGATTGTTTCAAAAACATTCTTTGCAACTTCCAGAATGATGGACTTAAAATGAACAAAAGCAAAGAGGAAAATACAGCTTGTTTAATTTTCTTCCATTGATGTTTTGGAAAAAACTCTCTGCTTTAGTCCTGAAACATCCTGGGATCTGGGTTAAGAAATGGGATAAAGTTTACCTGAGTGGAGACAGAGAGGATTGGCTCCTTCCCAGGGGTGGTCTGTGAGTCCTAATCACCTCTTCCAAGGTATGTGGAAAGCTAAAACAAAATCCAAGAGGACTATAGGATTTGGGGATAACATACATGTTGTATTTTCTATGTTTTCCACAACAGACATGTAATACTTTTAGAACCAGAATGTAAAAAAATGAGTGATATATCAAAAGAGACCTAAGAGGCCTGATTTAAATATATGGGCCAGAGGGGAACACAGGATATAATGTTGGGCCTTTTAGATAGTAATGCTTCTCATGTTTGTATCTATTTCAAAGGTCAGAAAGCTTCAACAAAGGCAGGGATCTTAAACTCAAATTCTTCCAGGGGTAGGTAGGCAAGCAATGGAGTCAACAAGTCCATGAAGAGACTGGGACAAACTGGGGCAAACTCAGCTCTGCAGAATTTTGCCACCTGAGTTCTTGGGTCCAGTGTAGCCTGATCTGATTTTTCAAACAAACTTAAAATTAAAAATTGTATATGAAGTCTCCAATTCTCCTCAATTCTATAGTTTGCCAAATCAAAGACCTCTTAAATTCTTTTTGCCTCCATGCCTATTTCCTCTACCTTGGTTCAGACCATTGCAATAGATGACTGCATTAGCCTCCAGCCTCAGTGGTTGTCAAGAAAGGGTGACCTTGCGCACAAGGAAATACCCTAAAATGTCTGGAGACAATTTTGGTTGTTTCAATTCAGAGTGAGTTTCTGGCATCTAGATGCAAGCAATGCTTCCAGATGTTCTATAATACATAGAGCAGTCCCCTACTCCCAACAAAGAATTATCTGGCCTAATATGTGAATAGTGCTGAGGCTTAGAAACTGTATTAGTCCATTCTCATGCTGCTATAAAGAACTGCCTGAGACTAGGTAATTCAGAAAGGAAATATTTAATTGACTCACAGTTCCACATGGCCTGGGAGGCCTCAGGAGACTTAAAACCATGGCAGAAGTGGAAGCAAACACACCCTTCTTCACATGATGGCAGGAAGGAAAACTGCCAAGGAATGAGGGAAAAGCCCCTTACAAAACCATCAGATCTCATGAGAACTCATTCACTATTATGACAACAGCAGCATGGGGATAACCGCCCCCATGATTCAATTGCCTCCCACTAGGTCCTTCCCACGACATGTGAGGATTATGAGAATTACCATTCAAGATGAGATTTGGGTGGGGCACAGCCAAACCATAACAGAAACCCTGCAACTGATCTACCTGCCTTCAATTTTGCTTCACGCCAATTCATCTTCACACTGCAATCAAGGTTACCTCTTAAAAATGAAATAAACTTCCTTTAGTAAAGCCTGGGAGATACTATTTGTTTTTCTACCCAGATCCCACCCACATACTTCTTTGCACCAAGAATCATTTTGCTCCAGAGAAAGATGTGTTCTCAGTCCCAGGGAGTCAATCATTGTTAGGCTTACTCGATGAGAATAATGTTATTGTCCTCCCCGGTGACTGATTTAGAAAAGGACTTGAGAATAACTAATTTACTGTGATTTGAGACAATATTTCTTACTTCAAAGGGAGCTCTGATAGGTTTATTTGCAAAGATGGCTATAATAATGTATACCATTCTTATGTGTGTGTACCTTTGAAATATGACTTTGCTGTTTTTCCCATCATGTGGTAAAATCTATTCCTAACTCCACGAATTTGAGCTGGCCACTTGCTTCAACCAACAGAATGGAGTCAACTGGGTATTGTGTGATTTTGAGACTAGACCTCAAGAAACCTTGTAGCTTGAGCTCTCATTGCCTTGGAACACTGCTTTGAGATTGTCATGTGAAGAAGCCAAGCCTAGTCATCTGAGGGATGAGATCACATGCAGCAGGGAAGCCAGTTGCCCCAACCATGCAGCTGAGGCCCCAGACCTATAAAGTAAGGTTATCTTAGAACCACACCACCCCAGCTAAGCCACCAACTGACAGACTGCAGCTGAATGAGAGTCTAAGCGAGAGCAACAGAAGAACAGCCCAGCTGAACCCAACCCACTCTGCTGAGTCCCAGAATCATGAGCAAGTGAAATGGTGGTTGTTTCTGGACATTAAATTTTGATGTGGTAGGTTTCAAAGTAGTAATAAATAACTGATACAGAAACATATGGATATTTCTACCCTTTGGATGCTGTTGTGTAATAAAAGCAACATCCGGCTTTTGCAGCTATTCTGAGGGACATACTTGGCACCTGAGAAGAGCAGGGCAGGAAAAAGAAATGATCCCGATCTTTTATGTTTTCACAGAGTTGCCAAATTAACCATCTTACCTCCAGACTTTATTTATTTATTTACTGAGACCAAGACTCACTCTGTCACCCAGGCTGGAGTGCAGTGGTGCAATCTTGGCTCACTGCAACCTCTGCCTCCTGGGTTCAAGTGATTCTCCTGCCTCAGCCCCCTGAGTAGCTGGAACTATGGGTGTATGCCACCATGCCTGGCTAATTTTTGTATTTTTAGTAGAGACAGGGTTTCACCATGTTGGCCAGGCCAATCTTGAACTCCTGACCTCAGGTATCTGCCCACTTCAGCCTCACAAAGTGCTGGGGTTACAGGCATGAGCCACTGCACCCGGCCTATTAATTTATTTTTTAATAGACAAGATCTCACTCTGTCACCCAGTCTGGAGTGCAGCAGTGCAATGATAACTCACTGTAACCTCAAACTCCTGGGCTCAAGTGATCTTGCCACCTCAGCCTCCTAAGCAGCTAGGACCACAGGCATGCACCACCATGCCTGATTAGTTTTATTTTTTATTTTTCTAGAGTTGGTAGCAAGGGGTCTCACTATGTTGCCCAGGCTGACGCTGATCTCAAACTCCTGGCCTCAAGCAATTCTCCCACCTCAGCCTTTCAAAGTGCTGGGATTACAGGTGTGAGTCACCAGCCTAGACTTCTTGTTATATGATAAAACATAGTAAAATGAGATCCTTTATTGTTTAAGCTACTTTTGTTGGAGCTTCCTCTTCCTTAAATATGAAAGTGTTCTTCAATATGAAAGTGTCCTTCTTTGGATTTTCATTGTCCTTAGGATAAAATTAAAGCCCACTCATGATCTGGCCCCTGCTAATCCTCTAGCTTCATACCTCATTTCTGCCCTTTTCATCATCCCTACCACTCCTCTGCCCATCACACTCATATGGAACTTCTTTTGATTCTTCATGTGAGTCATTCTCTCTTTCTCTCTCTCTCTTCCCTGCCCCCCACCCCAAGGACTTTAACCCTATCACCACAATGCCATCACTCAAACTTTCTCACCTTTTAAAAATACAGTTCTTCAGAAAACCAAACACCGCATGTTCTCACTCAAAAGTGGGAGTTGAACAATGAGAACACATGGACAAAGGAAGGGGAACATCACACACTGGGGCCTGTCAAGGGGTGAGGGGCTAAGGGAGGGATAGCATCAGGAGAAATACCTAATGTAGATGACGGGTTGATGGGTGCAGCAAACCACCACGGCACATGTATACCTATGTAACAAACCTGCACATTCTGCACATGTGCACCAGAACTTAAAGTATAATTAAAAAAAGAAAAAAATGTAGTTATTTTATGCAGAATATATTTTAACAGCTCTACAAAATTTGCCCTACTGATTATAATGCCCTACTGTTTCTACTCATTTTTCCCTCCTCCCCCAAAGGCAATCACTTTCACCTATTCTAACTATATATTTTGGTAATTACCTCTATGTTTCTAAATAATAGATTTGTGCTGCCACTTGCTGATTTTGTTAACTCTGGGTTTTAGACATTTATCTATAGACTTGACACTATTAAAGAAGAAGATTTATTGTGTTTCTCTCCCTTGTTTCCAACACACAAATATATACATACACACTGAGCCATGGAGTTAACCCTGGTTTCTTTGCTTTCCTTGCATGAGTTTCCCTTTTTCCTGAAGTTAATAATAATATTAATTTTTGTTTTCTTAATTTTTTATGTGTTTGTCAGTTCAACCTGCAAATCCTTCATCAGTTGTCTACATTTCCTCTGTAAAGATTTGGACATAGCAAGCATTCTATCAGTTTCACTTTCCTAAAGAAACCTCTCTGACAGCCTTCCTGCTCCAGCCTGGACTGTTGGAGCTTCTCACCTGGTAACTGTCTGTCATCCCAGAATCTCCCGTCACCATCGTCTTGGGGATTCCTTTCACCCCTCTCAAGTGTTTCTCATGTTCTCTACTTTCCTCCTTCTTTGTTTATCCTGAAAATTGATTTGTAGTTTTGCTGAGTATGGAAACTGTGAAGGCCTCTGGCTTCTAGTTGATGAGAAATCTGATGCCATTTATCTTTTTAATCCTGGATCCTCTGTTTCTCTCTTTCTCTCTCCCCCACCCCCCTCATTTTTTTTCTCTACTGCATTGAAATTTAAAAATGATATGTCTTGGTTCTATTTTCATTCATTTATTTTGCTAGGCATTCAGTGAGCTTGTCAATATAGAACACAAATCTTTTAATTCTGAGATATTTACTTGAATTAATCCTTACATCCTACTTTGCATTTTATCTACCTCTCTTCTTCAGCTCCTGTTATTCAGACATTGGGCTTCCTGCACTCTGTTAGATGCTTTACTCGGACATCGGATTATCCTTGGCTGTCTGCTCACATTTAAGTGGTGGAGACAAAATCCTCCAAGCAAAAGTGTGTGTAGAACTTATGAACTGTGAACTTTAGGGTAACTAATTGGGCAGTTTCCCCAGCCATTAAGGTGGGGAAGCCTTGATGTCAGTATTTGCAGGTCTTTGTTCGTGGACTGGTCAGATTCCTCAGAGAAAGCTCTTCTGTCCCCTGCATGGAAGATGAAGGCCTGGCTGCTGGACATCTGGAAGCTGAATGTGGGAAGGCGGCTAGGAGATGCTCTCAACATCCAGTTTTGTATACGTGCACTTTATCTCCTAATTTCTTTTATGGTATCTCCATCTTCAACTGAGTCCAGTGTCTCTAAAAAAAATAAATCCACCTTTTTCTGCCAGGGTTGGGAAGATCTGTTGCCTGGCTTTATGAAGCTGGCAAGGTGATCTGGGAATCTGAGTACTTCAAAAGCTTTCCGTCAATCCTCCCCATGTTAGTACTTCTAAGTACCTCACGTTTGGAAGTGCCATGTGCTACTTATTTCTGAGCTGTCAATCCTGAGGAGTAAAGTGTGTTGGATTTCACTTTTCTCTACTTTAGCTTATACTTCAGTTCTCTCTGGTCGTTCACTACTCACCCACCTATTTTGTAGGTTACAAAAGTTTGCAGCTATTGCCTCCTTTTTTGTTGTTCTCATCCTTTAGGGCTTAAGGCTTTTTAAAAAATTGCTATATAGTTGTTTTGTGGAGAACTTGGGAGGGAGTGAAAGTGTTTAACTTGCCAACCTTGCACAGAAATCCTCTCATCTCTTCTGCCCTTGGAATAATGTTACTTCCTCTGAGAAACCCCGGAACCTAGGAAAAGTGCCTCTGCAATACGACCCCTGTTAAAACCTTGTGTTCCTCCCACAAATATGTGGATGTGGGTGTGGTTAGGACCAAAACACAAATTTCTATTTGTCTATTTGTGTCCCTATGAACTTTTATTCAGTGATGATAATGTCCTCCATCTCTGTAAGGAAAGTTGGTGGATCCCCACAATTTTCTGCTTACATGAAAAAGACAGTCCTATGATCACATTAACTCACAAAACTCAATTCACTCACTGAAATGTGTTCTCCCAAAATATTAAACAACTCCTCAATATTTCTTCAAAGTTAACAGTTCTTCTGCTCTCTCTTGCTTAGGCCTACATTTATCAGCTGCCTGCTGCCAGAGATGGGTGTGACCAGCTTCTGCTCTCTCCCTACTCTCCTCTTTTATGATGGACAGCAGCGCATTCAGCTATGGACAAGAAGGAAAGGAAGCAAACAGTTGGCAGATTTAACAAATAAAAATAGTGGTTAGGTGGCTTCGAGATATCTGGGTCTAGCAGCTTATTAGAGCTGAACTCTTTCCCTCGTGGGTTGGTGTTGTTTTTAATTTTTTGGAATTCTCATCCTTAGGGACCCTCTTTACCCTGCAGTTCTCAAGATGAGAGGGGGATGCATTGATCTCTAAGTCCTAACATCAGCCCTCTCCCTTTGCTCCACAGCAGGAATTCAGATGATTCCAGTTTGGCCCTTTCTTCCATGAAAAACACATGTCTTCTGATGAACTCTAGGCATACAGGCTGATCCCTGTGCAACATCAAAGCAGTGTGTCATCCTTTCTGTCACCTTCTGAATTTCCCAAGGAAGAGTGAGACCCCAGTGCAAGGTTCCCCCTATTCCTGAAACACACAGAAAGCTCTCCAAGTGAACCTATTAAAGGATTGAGGGAAAGAATGTGGTGTTCTCCTCCCACCCTACCCCTTCCGGGAGAAAATTAGAGGCTTCTAAACATCATTTCCTCCAAGAAAATCTTCCTCAAATCCTTCTTTCTGCTCTGTAAGCTTGTACAACCTTCATCTGAATGAGGGGTCCAAAGGTTAAAGAACTAGTCCTAGTGCATTCATTACCTTATAAATCCTGTGTCACAGGGAACTTTTTTCACATTGACTTTGATTTCTCATGTCCATTATGTCAATGTCTTGATCAAAACACAGACAGAAAGAGTTCATTTTCAAAATTCTTTTTTACTTCATTGCTTGTTGTCTCCACCTGCTAGTCTAGAAAACTCACTAAGCATAAGGACTCATCAGAGCATCTCTACCATCCAGCACGTGCATAACACATAGATGGCAATCTATAAATAAATATTGATTGAAGACTGAATGAATGAATGAGTTGGTCTTTATTGGTTTTCCCTAATGGGCTGTTATGTAACAAATGGTCAATTACTTCTCCATTCCCTGCCCAATAGAGGTATGAATTTTATCTTCAATTTGCAGATGTAAATTAAACAGAAAAAAGAGAATGCTAAGTCTTGAGGCAAGTTATTAATGAAGGTCTTTAAAATACCTTTTTCAAAAGATTTTAACATGGAATCAATATTCTTCTATTTCAAGCAGCTTAGGTGTTGCCCTGAGTAGATGGTCAAAGGAAATATCGAACTACTGAGATAGTCCAACATCACAATGCCATAAAAATACACTTTTGTTTCATTTCTAAAAAGAAACTGAAACTCAATTAACATAAAATTAAGTTGATCAGGACTCTCGTTGCTCACACCAAGTGAAACATGAAAGGTAAACAAATTATATCCTATTCTAAAATTTTATGATGCTATGATATGAATAGTGGAAAATAATTTGAACTTTTCAAATACTTCCAGCAAAATTTTGCAATTTCTAGTTAGCAGTTGGTACATAATTTGTGTTAGAATTTCCATAATAAATGGTTCTCACCAGAATACTGAATTTGCTTTTAGTTATTCAAAAAGGAGTGAAACAGTCTATACAGGATCATAGGGAAAATTTTGGATCGTATAAAGTTTACCTGAAGTAAATATCACCTAAAATGTGTTTTCTTTCTAACTCTATTATTTGGAATTCATACATTTATTATATGTGTCCCTGCCTGCTTCCTAAAAGGATTTGAGGTAGATTTCAAGTTTTAAAAAAGATATCTGGGTACACAGGACAAAGAAAAGAAATAACAAAGAATATAGACAGAAGGGTGATTGTATATACCGAATCAGAGATGAGATATTTGCTGCACTTCAGCACTAAATTTAGCTCTAAAATTTCTGATAATACGTCAAAAGAAGAAATGTAGTGGCCTATATTAAATCTACCATAAAGTAAAAAATATATATACCAGCTTCTCAAGAGTTACTATTTTAGTTTTTGTACTAAATTCCAGGAATAATTTGTCTTGTAAGTCCTTATAAAATAATAGCTAGCATATATTGAATATTTACTATGTGGCAAGTACTCTTCTAAACTCTTCATATGTATTAATAATTTAATCCTCATAACAGCACCGAAACGAAGATTATTATCCCTGCTTTACAGGTCAGAAAACAAAGGCACAGAGAAATCAGTCACCCATGGTTACAGCTAAAACAAAGCAGCAATAACCTGGACCCACGCAATCTACTTCCAAACTCCTGCTCCAAATTGCCACACTGCAAAAAATCCTCTTCAGTGACTCCACAGATGACCTAGAAAGTCTCCATTTCTTAAATCAACACTCAGAGCCAAGAGCATAATATTGAACCTAAAGCATTTTCACCATTAAAACTTAGCTCATTGAACTATTGGAACTTAGCTAACGACACAAAAATTGTTCATTACTCAGTCTACTGTAGGAAACCTAAAGGAATAATAATAATTATTTAACTCAACATTTATTGAATGCTGACTGTATAACAGGCATTGTGCCAAATAGCTTAGATGCATTATACAATGCAGCCCTCAATCAAGCTTATGAAGGAAGTATCTATTTACCTATTCACTCGAAAATATTGATCACAGACCTTCTTTTTTTCGGGACAGAGTCTCACTCTTGTCACCCAGGCTGGAGTGCAGTGATGCAACCTTGGCTCACTGCAACCTCCGCCTCCCAGGCTCAAGGAATTCTCCTGCCTCAACCTCCCTAATAGCTGGGATTACAGGTGTCCACCACTACACCCGACTAATTTTTGTATTTTTGGTAGAGATAGGGTTTCACCATGTTGGCCAGGCTGGTCTTGAACTCCTGACCTCAGGTGATCTGTCCACCTCAGCCTCCCAAAGTGCTGGGATTACAGGCATAAGCCACCACACCTGGCCAATCACATACCTTCTATGTGACAAATAGTGTGCTAAATTGGGCCACAGTGGTGAACAAAACTCAAGCTAATCATGATCTCAAAAGACACAATTATGAACACCATAGTTCCAAATGTTGAAGTCCTGAAAATATTATTATGGAAAAATAATTTTAAAAATTATTTTAAAGATATTTACTTAACATTTTTAAAAGTGACTTTATTTGAGAAACATAAAGACATGACAGAATACTTCATAGGCCACACTCTACACAATAAGATAGGCACTAATAATACTTTTGCAAGCATAAACACTCAGGTATACTAATGATAGTCACATGAGTATAACAGTTATAAGCAGATAAACCATATTCATAAAGAAATAGGTAAGTGAAATATACATATGCATAGCACTACGATAATTGCATGCACTCAGCTTGATAACTACAGTCAGCTGAAGTACTATGACAGCTAACCTAGTCTTCTGATGAGGTCAATCAAAACCTGTGATGCGTCACCACCACATCACCACCACACCATTCATCCAAAGAGCCAAGAGCTCAAGAAATTTTATCTTTCACAAACGTAGATGGACAAAAAGGGCATCTCTTCATTTACTGAAGAAGTTTCAATGTTTTTACATACATGCACAATGCTTACACACAAAGCCAATGTGGTGATAATGCACCTTTGTGGAGTTAAATTTACAAAAAACAAAAATGCATAAAATGAAGGAGAACTCTCTAAAAGTCTTTAGACAATTTATAGCTCCAGTACTGGAATGATGCAAAGATTAAATACATAGCATAGCGAATTGTAAAAAATAATGCTGACAATTTGAAATTGTGGGGAAAAAAAAACTTGGAAAAAAGATAACAGCTAGAAATTAACACCTTTAAAAAGTGTATCACAGGGATAAATTATGGGAAATTGCACAGAGATAGTCCACAAAAGCTGGTCCACTTTCACAAACATTGACTATATTTTGAAGTCTTGCATCTAGATCCGGTGGGGGTTTTTGGGGCTTATTTATTTTGTTTGTTTATTTTTCTTTTGGGACATGGCTCTCTTCAGTGAACACATTCACATTCATTTTCTACGTGGCTCTGTCCTTTCTGGAATTCTTCTACAATTTTATACACATTGACATCAGCGT
Source organism: Colobus angolensis palliatus (assembly GCF_000951035.1). Classification (NCBI taxonomy): domain Eukaryota; kingdom Metazoa; phylum Chordata; class Mammalia; order Primates; family Cercopithecidae; genus Colobus; species Colobus angolensis. Next base: position 10,455,634 of record NW_012114932.1, on the reverse strand, counting down.
TCCTATTCAATTTTCCCATCTTCTTCTGTGCTCCGCCTCTATGTTGTTTTGGGCATGCAGAAATCCATTTTACATGCACTCATATACAGACAACTGTGTTGGAAACAATACTGTGATCCAACAGCCTAAGAGTCTTCTTATCTTACTGTGCATATAATTATTTCCTCACCAGTCAGTAACTCCTCTGGCTTCTTCAGCCAAATGTGGCTTTAATTTATTAAAAGTTCCTGCAATGTCATCAGGCGGAAGAAATGCCAATGCTCAAAAATGACAAATTTTTAAACTGAAGCTTTTGTCCTTGCCATATCATATAACCAATCCATTCACTTGAATTTTCCACCAAATGCATTGAGCTGAGAGGGAAAGACAAACTTTATTTTTAACAAGTAGAAATTCACTTTTAGTAGCTTTGAGCGCACCTAATTCCAAATCCATGATTAAGGTTTGGAAATTCAATTGAAATTAATTTTCTTCCGCATAAAGACAATAATAAGGTAATAGTTCCAACTAACAGGTGACTGTATTTATTTTCAGAATTTTAGACATTAGGGATTTTAGGCTTTTGGGAGTTTGGTCTTTCAGAATTTCAACATTCGGGATTATGGCTTTCAGGACTATGTCTTTTGGGATTATGATCCAAAGCCAAACAAAAAAGGGTAGTGCTGGAGGCATGCATAAATTAATCACAGATAAACATAGAACTACAATAGAGATGCTGTGAAGAAAAGGCACAGTGTGTTATGATATCATTTTCATTATCACTTTGAAGGGGCATTTGAAATGCTATCTGTGTGGGAGGTCAGTAGGTGAAGAGGGAGGAGGAAAAGCCTCTGGGACCTGAAGAAGCATGAAAAAACCCAGAGAGAACAAGAGCAAGAGTGAAAACCAGAGACAGAAATTAACTTGCCCAGCATCAAGAGCTATTAAAGGAGAACGCCTGGATTCAAGTCCAGGTATCCGCCACATCCAAGTTCATGCTGTTAACCCTCACATTACAGTGCTCCCAATGCCCGAGGGTGTCTCTCTTATATAACCTTTGAGAGTTAAACGGCAGTCAGCTCAAAACTGAGTTTTTGAATAGCACTGCATGTGCACATTGAAGGCGTTCTTCTGGTATTTGAAAAAGATCTCTCCATTGTGAGTTGCATCATTCTTTCACTTAATTTTCACTAATTCAATCACATGCATTGGCACTAAATTTTTTTTAAATGTATAGTTAACAGTAAAATTGATTTCACCCCACATTCCACATTGAGTATGAATGTCTTAGAATGAGAGTGAAATGGGCAACATGGATCATTCATCCTGTCAGTTTTATCCCAGCCAGCCTCTCCTGGGGAGAGCCTCTCATTGAGAGATTCAGGGCTCTGGGGCTTCTGGACACACATTCTGCAACATTTTCCTTAACCATAAACTGCATTTCCAGAACAAGCACTGTCCTTTCCACCTCCACGCCCAAGTGCAGGCCTCTGTGCCCTCTACCTGGGCGGTGCCTCCACCCCTCTTCGGCCAAGCAGATTCTCTGAACTTCTACCCGAGGGCTGCTTTTCCTCACCGCTGTTCATGCTGTGTCTTCACTGTTCTGCACAAACTGGCTGGGTTACATGTTTGTTCCCACACTAGACCTTGAGTTCTTCAAGGACACTAATAACGCTCCAGAAGTATGTCTTCCTAAAGCCCAGCAGATAGCAGGTCTTCAATAATTGTTTGTGAATTGATGAGAGAAAACATATTTACATTGATAATCTGTTTATCCAGGGTATTCATGGCCTTCATGTGGCCAGGGAGAGACTCTGAGCACACCAGGCATGTTGACAATGAGCTTTCTTTTCCTATCCAGAAAAGATTCCAATGTTGAAAGGAATTGCTTGTCTGTTAACAAGTCTCTGATCAAAAGGCTCACAGGCCAAATTCTAGACTCTGGTTAGAGCCGGAGAGACTGTACCCACCAGTGTGCTTGCCATGTAGGGGTTGGGCACACCCAAGAGACTGCACCCCCACACCAACCATGGTAATTCCCAGGCTACAGTGTGGGAGGGGCAGGCACCAGAAACGGCAAGGCATTGCCTGGGACCCCAGAACAAACATTTTGGAGTTTGTGCTAAGAATGGGCACTCTGGCCAAGTGTGGTAGCTTACACCTGTAGTCCCAGCACTTTGGAAGGTAAAGGCAGGAGGCTCACTTGAGCCCAAGAATTTCATATCAGCCTGGGCACATATCAAGACCCTGTCTCTACAAAAAAAATAATAATAATTAGCTGGGTGTGGTGGCACATGCCTGTAGTCCCAGCTACTTGGAAGGCTGAGGTAGGAGAATCACTTGAGCCCAGGAGTTCGAGGCTGCAGTAAGACATGTTCCCACCACTGCATTCCAGCCTGGGTGGCATAGCAAGACTCTGCGCGCTCACTCGCTCTCTCTCTCTCCCTCTCTCTCTCTCTTTCTCTCTCTCTCTATATATATATGACACTTTTTGATGAATTTTATGCTTAAGGAGATCTGCATTCTGATCTTTTAGAAGTCAAGGTTAAAAACAACACACTGGGTGCTGGTAGTGGCAGTGGCCACGAGGAAAGAGGTCAGCGGGGTGCCTTCGCTGCATTCTCTGAGAGAAGCGGTGTCTGCGAGGTGGTGTCCATCATGTTCTCTTTGAACATGTTCAATCACCTGATTCCCAGGGTCTTCCAAAACCAGTTCTCCACACAGTACCGCTGCTTCTCTGTGTCCATGCTAGCAGGGCCTAATGACAGGTCAGATGTGGAGAAAGGAGGGAAGATAATTATGACGCCCTCAGCCCTGGATCAACTCAGCCAACTTAACATTACCTATCCCATGCTGTTCAAACTGACCAGTAAGAATTTGGACCGCATGACACACTGTGGCACGCTGGAGTTTGTGACTGATGATCTGCTACCTCTCACACTGGATGATGCAGAACTTGCTCTTGGAAGAAGGCAGCCTGGTCCAGGTGGAGAGTGTCAACCTTCAAGGGGCCACCTACTCCAAATTCCAGCCTCAGAGCCATGACTTCCTGGACATCACCAACCCCAAAGCCGTATTAGAAAACACACTTAGGAACTTTTCCTGTCTGACCACTGGGGATGTGATCGCCATCAACTCTAATGAAAAGATCTACAAACTCAAACTGAGAGTGATAGAAACCAAAACTGACAAGGCAGTGTCCATCACTGAGCGTGACATGAACATGGACTTTGATGCTCCCCTGGGCTACAAAGAACCCGAAAGACAAGTCCAGCATGAGAAGCCGACAGAAGGTGACGCCGACCACAGTAGCTATGCTGGAGAACTGGGCTTCCGCGCCTTCTCCGGCTCTGGCAATAGACTGGATGGAAAGAAGAAAGGGGTGGAGCCCAGTCCTTCCCCAGTCAAGCCTGGAGATATTAAAAGAGGAATTCCCAATTATGAATTTAAACTTGGTAAGATAACTTTCATCAGAAATGCACATCTCCTTGTCAAAAAGGTTGAAGAGGATGAAGCTGGAGGCAGATTCGTCACTTTCTCTGGAGAAGGACAGTTGTTGCATAAAAAGGGAAGAAAGCCCTAAATGAGGACTGTTGAATGATTGGAAAATAATAAAAGAATTAATTGCAACATCTTGGCTTTTAGTTAGTGGCACTGAAGGGACGAGCCTCATTAGAGAATACTCTGTTACTCAAGATTTGTTTAGAGTTAAGAATGACCAAGTTTGACTTAGAAGTGGAGCAGCAGGACTTTATAGTTGTATGCTTGATTTGGAGAACGACAAAGAACTGTCCCTGAGGGCCTAGAGGCAACTGCCTCCTCACCTCATGCTTTCAGCTTGAGTGGGGCTCCCACTGCCTCAGCAGGAGCAATTCTGAGTCCCTAATTCTGTCAAAACTGATGGAGGTGACTGAACTGTCTAACATGAAGTGTTCTTTCTCTTTCTTCATTTATCCTTTTTTTTCCTAGGTCAATTGCATAGGTGTCAGTCTTTGGCCCAAAAAATGGGTTTAAATAGACATGCGTTCTCTAAGAAGTGGCTGTCCCACTACCGTGGCTGCAATTTAAGTATTTGACAAAGAGTGTTTCTATTTTTATTTTACATATTTTTTTCAAAAGCCCACTCCTCAGAAGAACCTGATCTGAATGAGTTTGTACTTTTATTCTCATTTCATATGGACATAATTGGCTCCTTAGTGAACCTGTTCATAATAAAACAACTCCATGGAGAAGCAAACGTGTGAATGTTAGAATGAATAAACGCTAAAGAGATGTTCCTCTTTTTCGTTCTTCCCTACTCCTCCACTCCCAATTTTAATTCATTAAATTATCCAAGCTTCAAAAAAAGAAACACACACACACACACATACACACACACACACACACACACACACTGAGAGCTGAACTAACTTGTCACCAAGAGAAAGAGAAAAGGAAAATAACTTTAGCACCAAGATATGGAGGGAGTAAGGCAATCTTTTCTAGCAACTGAAAGACAAAGATGGTGAGAGGTGGATCCTGGCCCTGGGGCAGGAGGAAATGTGACTGAAAATCTAGGCTGGGAGTGATATTTGCATTTGATTCAGCTACAAACTTTGCTGCTGCTGAGTTAGAATCAAGCAGCTGACTAGGCCTCAAGCCCCATGATCCCTTGAAGCTTCTCCTAACGTACAGGACACTCCAACCTGGCTGGGCATGAGCAAGGACCTCAGCACAGAGGGGAGGAGAAAGGCTGGAACCAGGCCGGGCGTGATGGCTCACGCCTGTAATCCCAGCACTTTGGGAAGCAGAGACGGGTGGATCACCTGAGGTCAGGAGTTCGAGATCAGCCTGGCGAACATGGTGAAACCCTGTCTATTTAAAAAAAAAAAAAAAAAATTAGCTGGGTGTGGTAGCATGCCTGTAATCCCAGCTACTCGGGAGGCTGAGGAGGAGAATCACTGGAACCCAGGAGGCAGAGGTTGCAGTGAGCCGAGATCATGCCACTGTCCTCCAGCCTGGGTGACAGAGAGAAACCCATCTCAAAAAAAATAAAAAAGACTGGAGCCAAACAGGAAACTTCCTGCCCAAGGTCCTCCTAGGCAGAAGAGGCAACCGCAAAGCAGCAGGCTAGGTCTGTCTCTCCCACGTGGTTTAGGCGTATCTCCCACGTGGTTTAGGTTTGTCTCCCATGTGATTGAGGTCTGTCTCTCCTGCGTGGTTTAGGTCTGTCTCCCATGTGTGGTGTGTCTACCCCCTGTGCTTGAGGCATGTCTCTCCCACGTGGTTTAGGTGTGTCTTCCCTGCCTGATTCAGGTTTGTCTCTCCCGCATGGTTTAGGCGTGTCTCTCCCGCATGGTTTAAGTGTGTCTCTCCCTTGTGGTTTAGGCGTGTTTCTCCCGCATGGTTTAGTCATGTCTCTCCTGCATGGTTTAGTCATGTCTCTCCTGCATGGTTTAGTCATGTCTCTCCTGCATGGTTTAGTCATGTCTCTCCCACATGGTTTACGTCTGTCAGGCGTGTCTCTCCCGCGTGGTTTAGGCGTGTCTCTCCCGCGTGGTTTAGGCGTGTCTCTCCCGCGCGGTTTAGGCGTGTCTCTCCCGCGTGGTTTAGGCGTGTCTCTCCCGCATGGTTTGGGTTTGCCTCCCCGAGATAGTTTAGGTTTGCCTCCCCCACGTAGTTTAGGTGTGTCTCTCCCGTGTGGTTTAGGTCTGTCTCTCCTGCGTAGTTTGGTAACCAACACAATATTGTCTTGCACAATTTTTTAAAAAAACAGCTGCCAGAGTTCACAGTTTGGGAAATTTTTGTATAAAAATTAGACCTCTAAATTCTTAAAAATTGGGTAATGAGGACCTGGACCTCCATCCTCACTGGCAGCCATCAGCTGGAGCCCAGTTGCTTGTGGTCCCTTTAAGTGAACTGTGACTCTGGACATACTCTGTCCCTCACTCCACACTGCCTCTTCCACCAGATTCCCTTGACTCATGTATGTCACATGCCAGCTTCCTAGAAGCATTTGAGATTGTGTTCAGTGGCCAGGAGGCAGTAAGGCAGGGCTTTGAGCATTCAGTTAGAGCAAGCTCTGTTGCCACCAAAACATAAATTAACATTTGGTTTTGTCCTTCTCCCCTTTGAGAAAGAGTCTGTGGAACTGATTTGCAGGTGCAGCAAATATATCTACATGCAGATTAAAACCAAGTGGAGAAACTAGAATTCCTTTCAGAGATGGCTGCCCTAAATAAGACGAAAAGGAGAAATTCTTCAATGTGCCAGGAAGAAAGGGAAGAATGGGAGTGAAAGGGTGGAGCTAGCAGACAGAGGGGGAAAGAATGTGCCCTATGATATGACTCCTCCCAGTGACCCACCAAGTCCTCAATGTTTCCCGAAACAGTGAAAGGAAGGTGGGAATGGAGGAGGGAGAAAGGAAGAAGGAAGAGAAGGAAAAGAAAAGGAGGGAGAGGAAGTGTGAAAGGACAGGCTAGCTTGATGTAAGAGCTTCTTCTAAACATAGCTAAAGAGGCCAAATTCTGCATTTAGGGCTTCTCTAAACCCAGCAGAGCAGCCAGCATCCACACAGGACCCCAGGGACAGAAGGACACACAAAAAGACAGCTGTAGAAACTTGCAGAAATTAAAATGAGGCTTCTGGATTCTCATGGCCTCGGAGGTAGTGTTTTGAGCCAAGTCTAAGACTATCTCAAAAGCATAGGGCATCCCAGTGTTACACTAATTCATAAGGCAGTAATTCTTACAAAGGAAGTTTATTCCCCCCTAAGCCTCAAGAAGGCTCACAGGATCGACAGCAGGTATGGAAAAATCAGTGGATAATAGTCTCAAACCTCAAACTATTTTGTTCATCTCTACACAACCAGTTTCCAACATTTCATGAAAAATTCCTTTAGCAACATTAGAAAGCTTTAGATTCATAATTCCCCTCTCAACCCACCAACACACACACACAAAAATGCACACATATTTTCCTTCTCTAAAAACAAAACAGCAGTATCGATAACCAGGTCTATTTTGGTATCATGACAAACTTATCTATGTATATTTTGGAAGGATTACAATGACTTGATGGGGAAATTTTTTAACGAGAAACATAAACCTGATGTAGGATAATTGCACCACTGGTAATCTCTAGGGATTTGCATTCCTCTTTTTTTTTTTTTTTTTTTTTTAAACTTTTCAACTGTTTTGAGGAAACGTTCCCCAGAGGCCAGGTGTTTAGGATCAGGATCTGACTAACCGACAGTCAAAATGATGTTGATGACAATAAGCAACAATAGTAATCAGAAGAAATAACTGTGATGATAGTAATAATCCTGGAGGTGCCATCAGAGCCAAATGTTGCCATGGAAACTGCGAAAATGAGAGGGGTTGGGAGACATAGAAAATCTTTTACAATGGAGTGCTGTGTTCCTGGAACTTCTGAGAATGAGCTCACGTATTGTATCCTAAAGAAGATTCAGATAAATAGCGATGTTTCATGATTACACACAACAGAGTTAAGGACAAAACGACTTGCCAAGATACGAAAGGACGTGCTGGGGCGATGGGTATTTGGGGTGATGGGTATTTGCCTTCAGGGTCTGCCTCAGAGAAACAGCTGCACACCATCTTTTTAGAGAGAATTTAAACCAGCTGCACTGTAAGGAATGTACACAACAAAATGAAAATGTTTTGAGCATGGTAGTTCTTTTCCATCTGCACAGCTATCCAGAGCAGTTCAAGTATAATAGTGGCACACGTCACTCTTTAAGGCACAATACAGAAATTTTCTGAGTCCCAAGATTGAAATCTGAATGGCTATAAAACCCTCTGCAGCTATTTCCTAAGAACATAAGGAAAATGCTGGTGCAGAAAGAGGTCAGAAAACCCATCTGGATTGCTTTCGAGCTTGGCAAGTCTATCTCTGAGGTATTTTTTTGTTGTTTAAAAACACTTATCACGATGTTATACAATTATATATGAAATCATTCTTCATGTTAGGCCACACCCTGGCTACTAAAACTTGCAAAAAGAATCACTCTCATTTCCTGGGATAGCCAGCCTGTCTACATGTATGCCCACTCTCAAACAAGCCCTGGAGAAGCTGGGCCACAGAAGGTGAGCCAGGCCCTTCCAGTCATGGTGCCCACATCCAAGGGGACCAGAGGACAACCTCCCTGTATATGGTAGCTTCACCAAGCACAGTTTGTCATAAGCACCCAGAGATGAATATCTAGAATAATCAGTAACCTGGAAGTTCCTTCACTAACAAGAATAATCTTCCCTTCTCGTGGGCTGATACTTTGTATCAGTATTGAATGTTCTCCACTCTCCTTCCTACATGTGAGATAATAGCTACTAATTTGTCATTCTTTTCCTGAATAAATATATTGTGATGGTAGAGGTATGATATCTGGTCACCAGCATACAAGCTAATCTGTTAATAATACAGTAACTAAAAGTATTCATCTTTTTATTTTGCTCTTCTTCCCAGAAATATAAGAGGTTAGAGGGAATATTATATGCTTAAATTTAATTAAAAGTGCAAAATACTGAATAATTCTCCCCAGTGACACTCTGAGAGAGTTATACATGTCTCCTAGTGAAAACCAGTTTGGAGAACCAGATAGAACTGTACTTAAATCCAATCCCAGCTTTGCCATTTACCAGCTGTGGGAACTTCATCTTTCTAAACCTCATTTCTCTCCTTCATAGAAGAAGGATGATGAAATTACTAAAGCCATTGAGAGGATTAAAGGAAAGCACATATGTGCCATGCCTTGTCCAGAGCAAGCGCTCAGTGTCTTTATTGTAGGTGACAAGTGGATACCTGATAAGTTGTTGTAAAAGATTTGTTCATCCTAATGGAAAGAAGAGCAAGGCAGCAGGATACAAAACTATAGAGTTTTGTGCTGAAAATGCCTTTTCTACTAGAGCTGGAACACCAGCTTCAGAGAGTCTGCAGACTGGGAAGTCGGTGGCACCCAGAGGGTCATCCCAGTGTGGACGGGGGAGTCTTCTACCCTTCCTACAATAACCCTTGGAAATCTCCAAAAATACACAGCACTATAAGAGCTTTCCCCAAAGTAAGAAATTGAAGCAAAAAAAAAAAAACAACACTCTCTAAGGACAAGAACCCAGTCTCATTTCTTGGTGCCCTGAGGCATCCGACAATAACAACAACAAAAAAAATAGCCATCGCCATCACCCCAGTTTGGAACCACAGACCTGGCTCCAGGTTGCTTCTGAGGTCTCACAAAGTGAAAGCTTTCTCTGAGCCCTTTCCTGGTAGTGATTTAGAATTCTGCCAACAATCTAGAATACAGGTTTCAGCCCTCTTCGTCACTAACAATTCTGTTTTCACACTTATCCAGCCAAGTTGCAGGAGGAACCCCTGAAGTAGTCTAAAACACATATTCAGTTATCAAAATTTTTGGTCCTCAAGTCACTTTGATTTTACTAAAAGCAATCATTTGAAGGACATCTTGTCAGCTGGAATCCCAAACAAACAGACGAGTGTGAAACAGGAGTAAGTGATTTGAATTCTAACAGTTTTCCCTTGAAATAAGCTTTGTAGTAAAGGTTGTGATGCCAAGAAAAGATAAAAGGGAGCAGAGCTGCAGACAGAGTTCAGTATGACTTAAAAATCAAATATAATCATAAAATGCTAGGAGTTTAGCCAGATGAATATGCAGGAAAATCTCAGCCCTCCCTTCTTTCATTAAGATTTCTATTTCATATACTCTGAAGGTTGATGTCAAAGGGTGAACAAGCACCGAGGAGCCCCTCGGGGAAGGTTCAGAGGGCTCCCAGTCAAGGATGGCCCTATCATTAGGCAGAACAGGCAGTAGCCTAGAGCCAAAGAGTATTAGGAGCAATGAAAACGTGTAGTGACTGGATACCCTTTGGCTGACTTCAGGCTTGCAGGCATCACAACATCTTCCAGTGTACCTAGGGCAATAAAAGTCTTCATCTCCACCTCTCAATTCAATCCGGGATATACAGCATTGATTTCTGACATTAAATTATATTGAAGGTTTTTTACTATTGTTGAATATAGCTATTTCCCATTGTTTATAATGCATATCTCTTTTAGGAAAAAACAAACAAACAAACAAACAAAATAAACGTGAAAGAGCTACGTAATGTGAGATACCATCTACTCAAAAGTGTTTTCACAAGCAGATTTTGTTGATTTATATATTTCTATTGCCTGAATAGATTCACTGAATCTGCAAAACAACACTGGATTTTAAGGGATTTTAAACTACATTTGCTTAAAGACAAACGGCATTATCCAACGGCTGCCATTCTGTATGTTGATACAGCTGTTGACCTACAAGAACCTACATACTTGATGATAATAATTCAAAAACTGTCTCTTCACCAGCCTCTACTCAAGTAGGAAAGATTTATTGCCTACTTGAGTAGAAGCAACCTGGAGCCAGGTCTGTGATTCCAAACTGGGGTGATGGCTATGGCTATTTTTGTTGTTGTCGTTGTTGTTATTTTCGGATGCCTCAGGGCACCAAGAAATGAGACTGGGTTCTTGTCCTTAGAGGGTGTTTTTTTTTTTTTTTGCTTCAATTTCTTACCGCCTTCTATAAAACCTGCTGTTTGGTACCCATGGAATATGAAATTCTCACAACTGCTAGACCGCTCGCTAGTACTGTGTATCCATGCAGTTCTGTCCCAGACCCTGCCTTGTACGCCTAGCAACATGTGAAGATTTCAATTTCTAAATCCAGTGATTCCAGTCGTACTTATTACTGTCATTATGCGGTCTCATTAAATATTATTAAAAGCAATTATTATGAATATGAAGAACAAAAGGTCTACTACCTCTACAAAAACCAAATCAAATGTATTGAAAAGAGACAATAAAGTCAGGTCACCTTAAAAAATAATACTCTCATCTTAAGTTTGACCAAGGCAACGGTAAAAGATTGAGGAAGGAAATCAAATCATTTAAAAATGGGAAGAATAGTAGTCTTGGATTGCTTTGTAAGTTTCTGTAAGTTCTTCCTTCACCTAAGAAACTGAAGCTTCACATGGCCAATGATGCTGTGTAGGTGTCACTTGTCTGTGAGAGCCAATGAAGAACATTAATCTGAAGAACCAAACTCAAGAACAAGGCCTTTTCCTGCTTTACAAGGTTGATGAATTTGTGTATAATTATGGATTTCTATCTATCTATCTATCTATTTATTTATTTATTTATTTGAGATGGAGTCTCGCTCTGTAGCCCAGGCTGGAGTGCAGTGGCGTGTTCTCGGCTTACTGGAACCTCTGCCTCCCAGGTTCAAGTGATTCTGCTGTCTCAGCCTCCCAAGTAGCTGGGATTACCAGCACCTGCCACCATGCCTGGCTAATTTTTAGTAGAGATGGGGGTTTCACCATCTTGGCCAGACTGGTTTCGAACTCCTGACCTCAAGTGATCCACCCACCGTGGCCTCCCAAAGTGCTGGGATTACAGGCATGAGCCACAGCACATAAGACTTGTGTAAGCTATTTATACGCTTCTCTACGTTAACTGATTTTTTTGACTGGGTGATCCACTAAGGGTTTTATTTTGGTCAAAGAAGAATAATTTCATTTTATTACACATGAAATGATATTTTGGGATGATACTGAGGTAGTTTCTCCTTTTCTATTGTCAGGGCCGTCTTTACTTTGAAAGATACAGAAAGACTGTGTATATCCTGGCTTGTGATCTTCCCAGTCAGTAGCATCTGTTTCTAGGTCAGATGGCATACAAGTTCCTCCCCTGCTAAGAGTTACTGTTTTTGTGCCTCCCCCAAAAGATAAATAAAAATAAGATTGAATATGGTCTTTTAATCTTGGAGTCATAAAAGAAATGTTGAGGGGCAGGGGCTCAAATCACTCCCAGATGAGACATCCCAACTTGACAAGTGATAGAGCATGTGGCTTTGCATGTGTGAGGCTTCCTCTTGGAAAACAATAATGGCAAATCACAGACAGGATCAGGAACACTGATTATTGCTTGGGTGTAATTTATTATACCTTAGATTCTGGAAAACAAAACATAGCAACATGCTTCACTCTTGTCATGCAGAGAAGCTGTGACTATTTCTCTGTAGATAATCAGAGCCTGGACAATGGTCCTGAGATTGTCTAGGTACCACTGTGAAAAATGCCTCAACCACAAATGGATTTCTAAGTAGCCACACCTAACGGGCCACCTTTAATGATTAACAGAGCCAAATCTTGTTATTTTATACTTAAGGTAACTGGAGCAGATAAACCACATATGATCTGATCAGTGTACTCATCAAAGAAAAAGTTGATGCATTTGCTCTAATGTATGTCATTTTGTCAGAAATATGTGTCAATGACACATTAGATAAATTTGTTAAGTAGATAATCACTGATTAATTAACCTAAGTAATTTCATAAATTAAATTTTCCCATAACTATAATAAACATTTTTATGATGTGGTTTGATATACACAGATTAGAAAATATCCAGGTTAAACCATGTCTATGCAAATACTTCCTAAATGGTGGATACTATAATACAACCTTACTTTTTCTTGCCTCCATCTCAGGATGCTTTCCTTTTTTATATACCTATCATCCCTCTGGTGATATTTAATTAGCAATAATTACTTCAATCATTTATTTTAACTTTACCATCTTGGTCAAACTACTTTCTTTCTAAATTCTAAAAAAGATCCACCATGAAAGAGGTAAGCCACCTTGAACTCACACCATTGTGATGAAAATTGCCAGGATCATCATAGCTTACTGCCACAAGGCACAGTCATATTTGTCTTAGCAGACTTCTAAGAGGAAATCTTAGAATGCATTGTACTAGAGTTCACTTTTGAGAGCTGGTAACCATCTGGGACTCCATTAATCCTGATTTACTAAAAAGGAGATATCAGAGAAAAAAGCATATTATCCACTTCCTTATTTTTATTTTAAACTCAGAATTTCCTTGACAAAATGTAATTCCAATGCAAGCATTGTAAATGGGAAGCTGAACTGGTAAATAAAGTTGTGTTCTCAAGGTGGTAGAAAGAAGATAGGAAGGAGGGAGGGAGAAAGGAATGGGGGAAGGAAGGGAGGAAGAGATGGGGAGAGAAGAAAAAAGGAAAGGGGTGGAAGAAAAATATGGCATGTTTTCTCTAAAGAAATTATTAGTAGTAGTAGTATTAGTATTATTATTTTGAGGCATGGTCTTCTTCTGCCAGCTAGGCTGGAGTGCAGTGGTGCGATCATAGTTTACTGCAGCCTTGAATTTCTGGGCTCATGTAATCCCCTGCCTCAGCCTCCCACAGCACTGGGATTATAGGAAGGAGTCACCATGCCCAGCCACTTTTACATATTATTTTTAAACAAGGAAAAGAGATATGCAGCCACTAATCGAATAGCTAAAGCTTTCTTGATGTGATGACTACATAACACTCTCAGAGAAAAATTCTAAGAGGTGCGGGAGAGTGTAAAATTGTAGGGAGTTGTGAACTATTCCCCATCCACCATCACACTCTATCAACAGAGGATTTTAAAATCTACATTCAATTGGAGCCTAGGCTGGGGGCACCTCAAAGAGCTGGAAGCATTGATCGTCCTCTGACCATAGCACAAAATTACAAAGGGTGATCAACAATGTAATATTGATAAAGACATAAATGTTGGATGAGTTTAAATATTGGGTACTATGTCATGCTTTTTTCCCTCATACACAGCACCTTCAATTTTAAAAGTCCATAGAATGCAAAGACAGCTGCATATGGATGTTAACTGCAGCAGCACTTAGCCAAAAAAAAAGTGAATATTACAAAAATGAGCATCAACAGAAAAAAGGTGAAATAAATTGTGATACAGCTGCACAGTGGAATACTATATAGCTATTTCTATATTTAAAAAAGATACTAAAGAAAATTGTTGTGTATGTGTGCTGCATATGCAAATAAAAATAGTCAAAGAGATGTATAGAACTATAAGAAATATAGCAACATAGGAAAGAGTTGGAAGGGATATATACCATACTTAACAAGGACTACTTCTGATGGAGAATGGTATCAGAAAGAACAGATGAGGAATACTTTCTAGTTCTTATTTACATAATTCAAATTGTGTAGGATAGTATACTTCCTTTTTTGTGATATCTTAGTATGTTTTCTCAAATTTCAAAGATGTTTTATGTTACTATTCCTAGAAACACTCTGGGTATGAACCGCAACTTCCACCATTCCAAGTGTTTTTAGAATGGAACTTGAAGAACCTTAGACACAGTAGGGTTCCCTTTATAGAATCAGCAATCCCCAGCAGAAGACAATACAAGATTTTGTGGATACACCTAATCTCTCAGGGTCCCCAAAAGAAGGAGCAGCCTAAAACAATTCCTGGAGTTTGTGACCATGTCAGGCTAAAATACCTATCAGGTGCATCTCAGAAGTGAGAGCTAGAATATCAAAGTTTACTTTTCCTTCCCAATATAATATCGGATAGAGAAGTTTTTAGAAGCTAGTCACAGAATATCTTAGAAAGTTGCATTGCTTATTTAAATTACATTTTGTGGATTTCACGGATAAATAAAAACACTCTCAGGATGGTAAAATAAACTGTTCATACTGCGTTTAGGAAGTTTTTGTCTTGCCCACTCCCCAAAATCATTTGAGAGCAGTGTATGAAGACTGGAAGTGAAAAGACTCAAGAAAGATGACAAAATAGTACTTTCCAGTGCTCATCCTCCTGCAGAAACATCAATTTGAACAATTGTTCAGGCACAAAAATACCTTCAGAAGAGCTAAGGAAACCAAGTAAGTGATTACAGTATCTGGGTGTAGCACAGAAAAGATGTGTTGAAGAAGGTAGGCCGGGCATGGTGGCTCACGCCTGTAATCCCAACACTTTGGGAGGTGGAGGCAGGTGGATCACCTGGGATCAGGAATTCAAGACCAGCCTGGCCAACATGGTGAAACCCTGTCTCTACTGAAAGTACACAAAAAAATTAGCCAGGCATGGTGGTGGGTACCTGTAATCCTAGCTACTCAGGAGGCTGAGACAAGAGAATCGCTTGAACCCAGGAGGCAGAGGTTGCAGTGAGCCGAGATCGCGCCATTGCACTCCAGCCTGGGTGACAAGAGCAAGACTCTCTCAAACAAAAAATAAATAAATAAATAGAAAAAAGAAAAGAAGGTAGGAAGGACAGTTCACATTGCCTACCCATGACACCCTCCCCCAATCCCAGGCAGCACAGAATAAAGACAGATACCCTTCATATGGAGGAAAGAGAGGAAAGTGAGCAGCAGACTTTGCCTCAGACTCCAACGCTAAGACTGCCCCAGTAAAATCCAGCACTGGGCAGCACCCTACGGCTTTAGACTGCAGGCCAGCCTGCCAGGCCAAGCCTCCAGACTTGCCTAGGCACCAGGCCAGATCTTATAGCCCCGATTCCAGGCCTGCCTGCAAGACTCAGTCCCCAAGTTCCAGACCACACACATGTCTCTGGATGAGCTGACTGGTAAAGGGATTGCCCAGACAAAGCCAATCTGCAAAGATTGGAGTAAGTCCCTACTTCTTCAAATGCACAGACATCAATGCATAACCACAAAGATCAAGAACAATCAAGGTAACATGATCTCACCAAAGAAGCAAATTAAAGCTTCAGTAACAGACCCTAAAGAAATGGAGACTTACAATCTGCCCAACAAAGAATTCAAAAGAATCGTTTTAAGTAAGCTCAGCAAACTTCAAGAAGATACACAGAAACAATTTTACAAAATCAGAAAAATAATAAATAACCAAAATGAGAAAATTAACAGAGATTGAAATTATTTTTGAAAACCAAACAGAAATTAAAAGCCAAAAAATATAGTGAATGAAATAAAAAATGCAATTGAGTGCATCAACAACAGAACCAATAAAACAGAAGAAAGGATTTGTAAATTAAGAGGCAAGTTATTTGAAAATGTAGAGAAGAAAAAAGAAAAAAATGAAAAGTAAAAAAGAAAGCTTACAGTATTTATGTATCAGCATCAAAAGAGCAAATATTCAAGTTATAGGAATTAAAGAAAGAAGAGAGATGAAGTAGAAAAAGTTTTCAAATCTGGGGAAAGATATAAAACTTCTCCAATCTGGGGAAAGATATAAATATCAAGGAGAAAGAAGATCAACATTCTTCAATCAGATTCAATTCAAACAAGACTACACCAAGACATGTTAAAATCAAATTGTCAAAAATCAAAGACACAGAGAAAATGCTGAAAGCAGCAAGAAAAAAGAATGAAATAATAGATAAAGAAGTTCCAATAAGACTGGCAGTGAACTTCCCAACAGAGACCACATAGGCAGAAGAAAGAATGGGACAGTATACTCAAAGTGCTGAAGGAAAAAAAAAAAAACTGCCAACCAAGAATATTTACCTGACAAACTGTCCTTCAGAAATGAAGAGAGAAAGATTTTCCCAAACAAAAGCTGAGGAGGTACATTGCCACCAGATCTGCCTTATAAGAAATGCTAAAGGGAATTCTTAAAGCTGGAAAAAAAGTGATGCTGATTAGAAACACATAAAAGTATAAAATTCACTGGTAAAAGTACATGGTTGAATTCAGAATACTCTAATACAGTAATGGTGGTGTGTAGGTAACATATCATGACTATGACAGTTAAAAAGATTATTTAAAATACTAACATAACAAAAAAATAAAATAGTAATAGCTACAATTTAAGGATACACAATACAAAAATACGTAAATTATGATATCAAAAACATAAAATTGGGGGTGGGGTGGGATAAAAGTGTAGAATTGTATATGCAATCAAAGTTAAGTTGTTATCAGCTTAAAATAGCCTGTTATAAAGTGTTTTATGTAAGCTTCATAGACTATAGACTATAATACAATAAACTTTAGACTAGACTAAAGAGACCTAACAAATATATACAGAACATTTCACCCAATAGCAACAGAACACACATTCTTCTTAAGAACACATGAAGTATTCTCCAGAATGGCCATAAAACAAGTCTTAATGAATTGAAGAAGACAGAAATTATATCCACAATGTTACGAAACTAGAAGTCAATAACAGGAAAAGCCTTGAAAAATTCCCCAAAAGATGAACATTAAACAACATGCTCCTTAGCAATAAATGGGCCAAGGATGAAATTTGAAAATATCTTGAGACAAATTAAAATGAACACACAACATAGAAAAACTTATGGGATGCAGCAAAAGTCATTCTAAGAGGGAAGATTATAGCAATAAACACATACGTCCAAAAGAAAAATGATCTAAAATAAATAGCCTCATGTTATGCCTCAAGGAACTAGAAAAAGAAGAACAAACCAAGCCAAAAGTTAGTAGAAGGAGGAAAATAATAAAGGCCATAGCAAAAATAAATGAAAGAGAGAATAGAGGCAGGCAGGTGGATCACCTGAGGTTGGGAGTTCGAGACGAGCCTGGCCAACATGGTGAAACCTAGTCTCTACTAAAAATATAAAACTTAGCTGGGCATGGTGGCATGTGCCTATAATCCCAGTTACTCAGGAGACTGAGGCAGGAGAATCACTTGAACCTGGCAGGTGGAGGTTGCAGTGAGCCGAGGTTGCACCAGTGCACTCCAGCCTGGGTGACAGAGTGAGATTCCATCTCAAAAAAAAAAAGAGAAAGAGAGAGAGAGAGAATTGAAAACAAGTAGAAAATATCAACAACCCTGAGTTGGTTTTTGAAAAGATAAACTTAGAAAACATTTAACTAGACTAAGAACAAAAGACTTAAGTAAAATCAGAAATGAAAAAGACATTACAACTGATAACACTGAAATACAAAAAAAATCACAAAAGACTACCATGCACAATTGTATGCCAACAAATGAGATAGCCTACAAGAAATAAATTCCTAGACACATAAAACCTATCAAGACTGAATCATAAAGAAGTAGAAAATCTGAATAGACCAGTAAAAAGTAAGGAGACTGACTCAATCTCCTTAATAAAACATTTCCCAACAAAGAAAAGCCCAGGACCTGATGGCTTCAGTATTGAATTCTACCAAACATTTAAAGAACTAATACCAATCCTTAAACTCTTTCAAAAGATTGAAGAGGAGGGAACACCTCCAAACTCATTTTACGAGACTACTATTACCCTGATACAAAAACCAGATAAGTACACTACAAGAAAAGAAAATTACAAGCCAATATCCCTGATGAACATTGACGCAAAATCCTCAACGAAATACTAGCAAACCAAATTAAGCAGCACATTAAAAGGATTATTCACAATGATCAAGTGGGACTTATCCCTGAGATGCAAGGATGATTCAACATACACAAATCAATAAATGTGATATACCTCATTAACAGAATGAAAAACCAAAAATATATGATCTTCTCAATAAATGCAGAAAAATCACTTGACAAAGTTCAACATCCCTTCATGATTAAAAAAACTTTCAAAAAAAAGGTATAAAAAATGTAGGCCTTTATCAAAAAAATACATACAATGGCCAAAAAGTATATGAAAAAGTCTCAACATTAATCATCAGGGAAATGCAAATTAAAACCACAATGAGATACCACCTCCCACCTGTTAGAATGGCTATCACCAAAAAGATAAAGGATAACAAGTGTTGAAGAGGATGTGGAGAAAACAGAGTCCTTGTGCATTGTTGGTAGGAGGGGTGTAAATTAGTACAACCATTATGGAAAACAGTATGGAGGTTACTCAAAACATTAATAATAGAACTACAATATGATCTGACAATCCCACTACTGGTACATACCTAAAGGAAATGGAATCAGCATGTTGAAAAGATACTGGCACTCTGATGTTCATTGCAGCATTATTCCCAACAGTCAAGGTATAGAATCAACCTAAGTGTTAATCAACAGATGAATGGATAAAGAAAATGTAGTATGTACATCATAAAATACTATTCAGTCTTAAAAAAGAATAAAATGCTGGCATTTGGTATAGCTTGGATGAACCTGGGCATTATGTTAAGTGCAATTAGCAAGGAACAGAAGATAAATACCGTATGATCTCATTGATAGGTGAAATCTAAAAAAGTCAAACTAATAGAACAGAGAGTAGAATGGTGGTTGCCAGGGGTTTGGGGTAGGGGTCAGGGCTGGGGAGATGTTTGTCAAAGGATACAAAATTTCAGTTAGGAGGAAATAAGTTCAAGAGATCTATTGAACAACATGGTAATTATAGTTAATAACGATGTATTATACTCTTGAAAATCACTAAGAAAGTCAATTATAAGTGTTCTTACCACAAAAAATAACAATGTGAGGTAATGTGTATGTTAATTAGCTCAATTTAGCTACTCCACAATGTATACATATTTCAAAACTTAGGTTGTACATAACAAACATATACAATTTTTGTCAATTAAAAAAACACATTTTTGCAAATAGAAAAAGAAAAGTCGTATATATAGCTATGTAATGGAGAATAAATTCTTCAATGAAGACACCATTTGGAAATAAAGAGAGCCTGAGAATATGCTCTTAATAAAAGCTTCTTGTTATTGTTTTTTGATTTTCTGCTAATAAGGTAACTTTCATAATAGCCCTGCAATAGAATAAGTATGAGTAGAGTAAGTGTTATTATGTGTCATATTTATCAATAGCGATGCATGTCGTCTCAGAAACATATACCTTTTTTCATAAACTAACTTTGTTGTAATTTCTACATTATCAAAAGTCAATATAGAATTAATTTTCTCTATCTACAGTACTCCACTTATTCATTCAAAAAATGTTGTGACTGCTTACCTCCAATATTTCAGGAACTCTGACATGCGGAAATTCTTTGTAAAGTAGAAAGTGCTACTCAAATATCAATGCTTGTTTTTCAGTCTGAGCAGCCATTTTTGTGTCTGCTGTCTCCTTAGAGCAGCTATTGACTACTCTCCAGAAAAAAAGAGAATCTGATAGGTCTCACAGAGGTGACAGAGAATTTTCAGCCACTTCCACCTTTTATAAGAGAATCACATAATATTCTCCATTGTACCCACAATAAAGGCAACAGGACTCATGTAGGTGACCTAACAGGAAAGGGAATGTTGGTTAGGCAGCACCACCTAATGGCTGCTGGACAGAACCTGTATCCTCTACCTTAAGAATATGGGCTGCTTTATCACTTTTTTGTAGATGGGTTTTAGATACAGGCAGACTAGGCATTACACTATTAATTTTTACCAAGGTCAAAAGAGGTACATGACCTCGAGCACCTCCTTAAATGCTGGTAGAAATGTGACTGGACAATGTCAGGCATATCAGAATTACTGCCACTTAGCCTACTCAAAGCTAATGGATTTAGGATACCAAGACTAATACGATGGCATCTTGCTTTCTATTAAAGGCACTTCTTTTAATTTCTGCTACAGACAAAGAAAGAGGAAATAAAAGCTACTTAGAATAAATCCTGCTATAACTTAGCATATATCTGGAAAAGAACTGCAGGGGAAATTCAAGTTGAGATTCCCTTCCCAACAATTAATTTCCATGATCATAATGATTGAGATGAGGACTGACGTTATCCCCTAACCCTACTCCGCACCTCCTTCTTCTCATTGTTACACATCAATGTAGAAAAACGCTTTCTTCAGCTCTTTCTAATCTAACCATAGGTTATTATCACCCAGAAACAGTAACACATACTTGTGTGCCAAAAAGGACAAAGGACTGCTTTTTACTGGAGTAATCCATAAATTCCAACTTCATTACTTCCACATTTCTTTTCTGAAAACAAAAAGGATGATTTAATCAGATAAACACACCTAACTTTACTCCTGTCCCATCCCTCTCACTGCTGCTGAATCTAGTCTTTGTCTTCAAGGCTTTCATTTCCTTGATCTTTACATTATCGCTGAATCCTCTACTACTTTTGTCCAGCCATACTTTCAATAGGATCGTGATTTTCCAGGACCCATTTACCCACCTTCATACCTTCCCTTCTAATTTTTAATCTCACATTCTTCGAGTCAGTCATTTTGCTTTCGAGACCCATTTTGAATACAGAGCATTACTGAGGGGGAAGTTCACATAACTGAGTAGACAGGATCTGCAGCATGTCCATGCCATCTAATTCCACTTGTCTCTGTCCACTGAGCCGTCTCCATCAATCATGTATACTGATCCCTATTGAGATTCTCTTTTTAGCTCTTTGAAAACTTCTCTAGCCTTTGCAAGTCCTCACCAAACTACCGCCATATTACCTGGTTCTTACTTCACTGAGATGCTAAATGACTTCAATTTGAACTCTTTAATTATTCTTTCTTAAACTTCCAATCTCCCTGCTTCTCATGGTTTTCCCCTTTTAATCACATTCAACCAGAAGTGTCCGCCGAGGCTAACCTTTTCCCTCAGGGTTTTATCTCACTCTTTCCCTCCTCGGGAAAATAACAACTGCCTCTCCTCACATCTCCCGCCTCTCCCTCCCCTGGGCACCTTCCTTCCTTGGTTTAAAAATACAACTCTTGGCCGGGTGCCTTGGCTCACGCCTATAATCCTCGGGAGGCCAAGGCAGAAGGATCACGAGGTCAGGAGTTTGAGACTAGCGTGACCAACATGGTGAAACCCTGTCTCTACTGAAAAAAAAAAAAAAATAGCAGGGTGTGGTGGCGTGTGCCTGTAATCCCAGCTACTGAGGAGACTGAGGCAGGAGAATCACTTGAACCTGGGATCTGGAGGTTGCAGTGAGCCGAGATTGTGCCACTGCACTCCAGCCTGGGCAACAGAGCGAGACTCCGTCTCAAAATAAAATAAAATAAAAATAAATAAATAATAAAAATACAACTCTTCCCTCGAACCTGTTTTCTCATCAAGATGAAGTTACATCCGCTCCTCTTCTTTGTTGAGCTTCTGGAAAGGGTAGCTGTAACTCACTGTCACCACATCCTCCCACCTCTTTAGCCTTCTTACCACTGACTAGCGGGTTTTTCAATGGCTTTTGGCTTCTCTAAGGCACCAGTATCCTCCTGATTATGAAATCCAAAGACCTATGCTTGGATTTTCCCTTCTGTCTCTCCTCAGTATCCAGTCCTGTTACCATCTTCTTCATGAAACCCCTTTCTACATTGGCTTTCAGGAACACATTGTTCTCCTACCACCCCAATTATTCCTCCCACTTCCTCTACTTCCTTTGCCTTGAAATTACCTCCAAGGTAACCATGTTCCCAGCACATGGGATACACAGGGATCAATGCAAATAAAACTCCCTGCCCCAGTTTTATTTGTAGAAGCTAACATTCTAGGGGGGGAGAGAAAATAACACAGTAATTAGACAAATCATTTAGCATGTTA
Organism: Colobus angolensis palliatus; assembly: GCF_000951035.1. Classification (NCBI taxonomy): domain Eukaryota; kingdom Metazoa; phylum Chordata; class Mammalia; order Primates; family Cercopithecidae; genus Colobus; species Colobus angolensis. The sequence continues at coordinate 10,433,399 of NW_012114932.1, read as the reverse complement.
GAAGGCGAATCAGGTATAATTCTCTCTTTCAGATGAGAAAATGGACACCTAAAGGGAATGAATCATTTGCATGAGTACATGTAATCAGTAGCAGGATTACTCCAATCCAGCGCCCTGACTCCCAACACCGTGCTACACAACATCTCCAATGCCCAAGAAAAGACCTCTGGAGTCCTCAGAAATAATACCACACATCTACAGCCGTCTGATCTTTGATAAACCTGAGAGAAACAAGAAATGGGGAAAGGATTCCCTATTTAATAAATGGTGCTGGGAAAATTGGCTAGCCATAAGTAGAAAGCTGAAACTGGATCCTTTCCTTACTCCTTATACGAAGATTAATTCAAGATGGATTAGAGACTTAAATGTTAGACCTAATACCATAAAAACCCTAGAAAAAAATCTAGGTAGTACCATTCAGGACATAGGCATGGGCAAGGACTTCATGTCTAAAACACCAAAAGCAACGGCAGCAAAAGCCAAAATTGACAAATGGGATCTCATTAAACTAAAGAGCTTCTGCACAGCAAAAGAAACTACCATCAGAGTGAACAGGCAACCTACAGAATGGGAGAAAATTTTTGCAATCTACTCGTCTGACAAAGGGCTAATATCCAGAATCTACAAAGAACTCAAACAAATATACAAGAAAAAAACAAACAACCCCATCAAAAAGTGGGCAAAGGATATGAACAGACATTTCTCAGAAGAAGACATTCATACAGCCAACAGACACATGAAAAAATGCTCATCATCACTCGCCATCAGAGAAATGCAAATCAAAACCACAATGAGATACCATCTCACACCAGTTAGAATGGCCATCATTAAAAAATCAGGAAACAACAAGTGTTGGAGAGGATGTGGAGAAATAGGAACACTTTTACACTGTTGGTGGGATTGTAAACTAGTTCAACCATTATGGAAAACAGTATAGCGATTCCTCAAGGATCTAGAACTAGATGTACCATATGACCCAGCCATCCCACTACTGGGTATATACCCAAAGGATTATAAATTATTCTACCACAAAGACACATGCACACGTATGTTTATTGCGGCACTATTCACAATAGCAAAGACTTGGAATCAACCCAAATGTCCATCTGTGACAGACTGGATTAAGAAAATGTGGCACATATACACCATGGAATACTATGCAGCCATAAAAAAGGATGAGTTTGCGTCCTTTGTAGGGACATGGATACAGCTGGAAACCATCATTCTTAGCAAACTATCACAAGAAGAGAAAACCAAACACCGCATGTTCTCACTCATAGGTGGGAACTGAACAATGAGATCACTTGGACTCGGGAAGGGGAACATCACACACTGGGCTTATCATGGGGAGGGGGGAGGGGGGAGGGATTGCATTGGGGAGTTATACCTGCACGTTCTGCACATGTACCCTAGAACTTAAAGTATAATAAAAAATAAAAAATAAAAAAAGACCTCTGGAAAAGAACTTCCCTCGTAGAAAAGGATTCTGTGCAGCAGAGCCTGACTTTTCTCCTACACTTTCCTTAGTGCATATTCCCTCCTTAGGACCCTGACACCACAATGCCTAGTCTCAATAGTATGTTACTCTCCACATAAAATTCCAACCCAAAATACAAAAGAATCACCTAAAGTTGGCTTTGTTTTCCTTCACTCACATGAGAAAGACAGAGGGAAATTTTGAAAAATGTCAACACCTAAGGAAAAATGTAACTTAAAAATATGAAGAAAATACACAAATTATACAAAAAAAGAGGCATGAATACGGTTAATCTTATGAAGTACAGGTTTCTGATTTAGGCATAAATACCTAAGTGACTCATGCAACTCACCCATTCCATCCTTCCCCCTGCTTTTGGAAAATGTCTATAAATAAGTTTCCTAAGACTTTTGTGTTGTCTACTTCAAAGCTGGGGCACACAGCAGAAGGCAGGCTGAACTCCCATTGTAAGCCCATGATCTGGTCCTTGCAGATACAGGTTATTAGCTCCCCCTCCTATGAAACAGTTCTCATTATGCTTCCACTCCTTCACCCAGTCCCCATTAAACTAACGGTCCTACCAAATAAAGTCTACCAAGTAGAAGTTCTCAATAGAATGACAACTTAACTAGGTGAGGATCCATAAAAGTTAGTTTAGTTCAATTAAGCAAACAATTATTCAGCTCCTATTACATGCCAGGCCCTGATACAGAGTAGTCATTTAATCGATATTGGTTGAATGAATAAATGAATAAACGAATAATTAAATAAATGCCTTGTTGTGTGCTAAGGCTACACAGGCAAATGAGACATATCCCAGCTCTCAAGGAGCAAGTTCACCTCTCAGGCTGAATATGTACACACTCAAACTTCAGCATACTAAAAAACTAGCTATTCATCTTTTTTCTCTCTTTTGAGACAAGGTCACACTTTGTCACCCAGGCTGGAGTACTGTTGCGCTCCTGGCTCACTGCAGCCTCCATCCCCCTGGGCTCAGGTGATCCTCCCATCTCAACTTCCTGAGTAGCTGGGACTAGAGGCATGCACCACTAATTTTTGTATTTTCTTTTTTTTTTAAAGAGGTTTACACCATGTTGCTGATCTTGAACTCCTGGGCTCAAGCCATACTCCCACCTTGACCTCCCAAAGTGCTGGGACTAGAAGCACGAACCACCACGCATGGCCTTCATCTTCTTATTAAAAGTAAACTTTGTTCTCCTTTCTTACTTCCCTTATGTCCCCAATCTCATTTAACCTCAGAGTTATTCGTACTTCCCTCTCCATGGGCCCCCACATCTTCCAAGTCCATGGCCTTATTTTCCTTCCCATGATCACTTTACTAGGTCATGATTTATGAGCTTTCATCTGAATAATTTGCTGTACCTTCCTGACTGGACACTCCAGCTCGTCTGTCCTGTCCTCCACCCTCACCCATGCCACCTACTCTCCACCTTGCCCCCAGAATTATCTTTCTAAAACCTAACAATCTCAACAACTTTCTTGTTCAAAAACAATAACTGACTTTTCATCATCCCCTACTGTGGTAGTCACGCCATCCATAATCAAACAGCAGCCTCCATCTCCAATCTTACTTAAACCATACTTCCTTGTCTTACCTGACTTCCACACACCCTTAACCCAACCTCATTGGATTATTATCTGCCCTAGAGCAGGTTCTACTCCCTCCAGCCTCTGTGCATACATCTGAGCCATCCCTTCCCCCTGAAATGCCGTGACTATGGGCCATGCCCGTTATGGTTCTATACCTCCTCCAAGGCCTGACTCTAATTCCTTCTACTCCAAGGCATATTCCTAATAGGAATGTCCTCTCTCTCCTTTATTTCTCTTAATGAAATCCATTCATACTTTCATTATGGCATGTTTCACAGTCTTTCTCATGTTAGAATCACTATCTGCCTCTGTGAGATTTTGAGCCCCAGGAGATCTTGGACTTTATCTCATTCATCCATGTAATCCCCACAGTGCTCATTCCAGTTGTGGCTGAATTGGCTGGGTAGTAAAATATTTTGTCCATAACTGAACTGAGCATACACAGAGTGATGCTAATGAGAAGTGACTGAGGTTTACACCTGATTTTAAATAGAAGAAAATAAACAGTTTGCTTTGCATGAAGAGGAGTTAGTACCTTGGTCATGAACTCTCTCAATCTCATCAGTCTTCCAGGGAATACATAGTCCTCCAGGAAACCCCTATAATTTTTTTTACAAATGCAAAGCCAGATTCACAGGGGAGACTGGTGAGAGAGTTTCATGAACTCAAGCTTAATTCTTCACTACTACATACACAACTCAAAGCACAGGCCCTGCAGACAGTAGGTCAATAACAGCAACACCTAAAGACAACCCTAGCAAAGGACAAACTTGGTGGAAAATAATACAAAAACATACTTTTAACTTGTCCAATGCCAGTTTCTGAGCCATGCCAAAACATCACCTCTTGAAGATGAGAAGGCATTGGAAGAAGGGGTAAAAAGAAGGGAATTGAGACTTTAAGGGTATTGAGACAAAGAGGAGGACCCACGACCATCTGCTGGACCCCACCCAGGGATTTTCCATGTTCTGCAACCTAATATTTGCTTCCTGGACACCGATATGACCCTTCACATCCTCTTGATTTGACCAACAATTTCTGCGTCCCATCCCTGGTCACACACTAATGGTTAGCCTGCCACTTTCTTAGATAACTACATGGGGTGTGGCATCCCCTTCAGATCGCTGACTCTAGCTGTTAATCATATCTTTGATGGCAATAGAAAGATTTATGGTCCTGATCCCATATTCCTAAATCACCGGGGCTGGTCAGTCGACTGGTGAAAGAGACTGGAAAAGATGAATGTAGAGAAAAGATTGCCATGAACAATACGTACTTGCCTGATGTGTTCCCTCTGTGTCAAACTCTACATTCACCCACCAAGGTGGCTTCCGCCACAGGATATAGGAAGATCTGAACATGCAGGGCCATTTCTCCACAAAAGAAACAGGACAAAAATGGACAATAATTCCTACTTGCTGGATGCCCTGACATTGACATCCCCTCATTCCTTGAATTTACGGTCAGCAGTAAACTTGCACAATCGAAATTAATCCTAACATAACCTTCTCATTGAAACTCCTAATGCTGTCAGGTTCTTTTATCCCACCCTTCCCGTAATGCGCATCTCCGATCTTGTCCCACATGAATAATTTCACTGTACCATGACTGATACCAGCATTGAAATGATTTAACAAAAAACATAGCAATTTTTTTCTTAACCAGAATCTAGCTGATCAAAATTCTGATTAAACTTTTGCGCAAAAAAATAATTTTTTGAAGAAAAATTTAAAGGACAATGAAAACGAATAGATATTCAAGTTTTTAGAAAATAAACTTCTAGAGACTGTCCCAGGATCAATCCATATTTAGCCCAATTTCCTGCAACTTCTCCATGTAAAATATCATACAAGGAGAATTTATAGTCTGACTGGCAACCCTCAGGCACTGTAAAATTCTTAATCATCAAAAATGCAATTATGCTCACTATACTGTAATTACTAAGGAAAGAAAGTGCACTCATACATTTTACAAAGATTTTCTAAAGAGAGGAAATGGTAGGTGGTGGGGGGAGAGTTTCTAATTAACTTTCAATTAATCAGAAATTCAAGTATAACCAGAAAACTCCACTTCTTAAACATTCCATGAGTACTTGCTATGCACCAAGCACTCAATTACTATAAATTGGTAAAGTGCAAAAAAAAGGCCATTTCCTAATTGATAGATGGAACCCCTTTCTGGAAATTCAATTTAACAGATTATTCCACTCTGGGTTTGTACATCAAGAGAGGTCATATGTAAGTACCCAAAGCTTTGAAATTTTTAAACATTTTAGACATCTAAATCCAAATGAGATAGCAAGAGTAGTTTTAAGTTTTATCTTCTGAAATCATGAAGCGTTTCTGTTTGTCACAGGTATGTTTTAACTGTAATGCAGCATTTCAGTAGAGACAAACTATTTATGCTGCAAGTGACAAACACACACATACATACATACACACACACACACACACACACACACACACACCCTCAACTCGGACTAAATTAATAAGGGATATTTGCTGAATTTTAGCTGAAAAGGCTAGAGGAAGATGCGGTGAGTTTGGATCCAGCGACTGGAAAGATATTGCCCAGGGCTAAGTTCCATCTCTCTCCATGTGGCTGACTTGCTCCTAAAGCTGCCTCACTCCAGATCTCACATTCTCAGGCTTCTTCAGGCAGAGGAAGGGAGGAGTCTCTTCCTGCAGCATTTGGAAGAAGTGCTACATTCTCCTTACCCAGAAACCCCAGCAAATATTTCCTTAGGTCTCTATGGTCCTGATTTGTTACAGATCCTGCACTGAGCCACTCACAGGGCCAGAGCAGATGGGATGGTCCTGACAGTGGCCAGTCAGGGGCCACTCTGGAACCAGGGTAGGTTCAATCTTTCCCAATCCCACAGGGCTGAGAAGGAAGGAAGGTAGCTTCCCTAAAGGAAACTTGGAGCACTTTTAAGAAGGAGAAAGGGAGAGTGATGGCTAAAATATAAATATATTAATGTCTAACTAGACCGCTAAATACAAAGCAAACTCTGAGGGCTTTACTCTTACTTGCCAGACTTGGCATCAGGTCAATCGTAATTTTCATATCAGAACTTTTTTTTAAACATGTTTATTTCATGGAACTTTCCAGAGTGAGGGGTGAGAGGGTAAAGATAGCAACCTAAACCTGCCCTCATTGTTCCAGCATTCTGGTATACTGGCGCAAAACATCAGAGACCCTTGGCATGAAATCTCAATTACTTCTTTGGAAAAAATGGAAACTAGTGGTCAGTCCCCAGAATATATAGATCAAAATTTTCTCATAATACTAATAGCTGACATTGGTTATGTGCTTGCTATGAGACAGACACTGCCAGCCCATTACATGCATTAACTCATCTAATCCTCAGAGCAACCCTTGGAAGTTGATCCTGCGATTGCCCTCATATTACATATGAGAAAATTGAGGCAGAGAGAAGTTACCTTATCCAAGGCCACACTCCTAGGAAGCGGAAAGGCCAATACCTGAACCCAAGCTGTACAGCTTGAGGAAGAACAGGTCATGATTCAAGAGTTCAAGGCTTTATTCTAGAGTATAACTTGACTGTTGGTGGAAAGGAACATTTCTGGATTTAATCATTGGTGCTGCTACTTAAATCTTCTCCAGTCCAGCTTCAGGGGAATGCATTCCAAGTTCCTAGAGTGGGAGAACTATAAAATACTAAAAGTCCAAGGTCAGCCTCTTGCTGGGAGCCCAGCGAGAGTACCTTTTGCCATAGGAGTGATGGGCTCAACAAAATATTAATAACAGCAGGAGAGGCAGGGCCAGTGTGGGCAGTACAGGTGTCTCTTCTTTGGGTGAGAAATCAGAGTGAATAGTGCCAGGTATAATAAAAAGAAACTGTAATGGCCTCCAAGGAGAAGAGCCTGTACTGCCAAAAACTGTCAGGAGTAGGATGGGGAATTCAGGGACTTTGCCCTTAGATTCTGCTGGGTGGAGGACCTGGAACCAAAGACTATTATTGCCACCCTTATGATTGTAAACTGCACTTTGCAATTTGTCCCTCTAGCCAGCGTGACCTGAGAAAGTAAAGGTTACATATTACGGGACATAATTAAAGGAAAAGTATTACATTAGCAGATGCTGAGAGTCCTAGAAATTACCATGATTTCATTTTTTAGCTATTGTTTTCTACTTTTTGCCCAAACATTAGAAGACAAGGATGGAATTCTAGATTCGCATTTGTTACAAAACACACCAACCCACTACACTAATTCTCCTGACCCACTGGAAATGGAGTGAATACAAAAGACAGTCTTCAGTCCAAACCCAATGCAGGTTCTGACATGCACATGGTGATGAAAATCCTACAGCTTAAAGAACTAAAGCAGCAGGGGCCAGCCAGCTCAGACACCACAGGAGGGCAAAGAGAAGCTGCATGAGCAGTCCATGCAGCTGAAGACCCAATGTTGAAACAGTGTCAAAGGTGCATTAAAATGCCTGCTGCTGGTTTCCATGCACATTGCCTTCTGCAAGCTTAAATGACTGAAAGAAAGGTCAAGGAAAGGGACCACGAATTTCTGCCTTGGTGTCCAGGCTCGCTTCCACCCAGCCTAAGTGACAGCTGGCTGCAGTGTGCCTGCCACCTAATGGTGACACCAGTTGCTTTTTTATTTAAGTGGCTGATTGCACTTTTCAAAAAATCTAAATTTCTCTCCTCATGCTAATTTAAGTGAAATGATAAGAGTATCAATTGCTTTGTTACAGTTCCAAACAGTAGCCCTGCTTGAATGTTTTATGGCTGTAATGAAGATCCTGAGTATGCTTTTAAATATTAAAATTCAGATTAAATATCAACTAGATGTAATGACAGCTTAAAAAACATTATCAGTACATTGCTATGCTTAATGAATATAAAACCCGAAAAAGGCTGGGCTTCATTTACTGTGCTCCTTCCAACCCAGGAATTTCAGGCTAAATTTCCTGACACCTTCATTTTCTCCCTGAATCCTATGTTTTTAGCTGTTAAGTGGGGGGTGCAGCAAAGAGTTTTAGAATCAAACATTAAAGTTAACAATCCTTCTTTAAGAAACACATTTTCTGCACCATCATTTTCTCTGGTCACTTATTTCTTCTTTGCATTTTATGCACACGTCTTACCAAGATGTGTTATTTGAAGGCTGTGCCCCCAAGAATGCTCTCTACCCAGATCTTACATCACAGGGGTGAATTGTTAAGGAATTTACACCACATTTAGAATCCAGATAAAATTACCAGAAAATAATAAAGGGCTAAAAACTCAAATACTATACTTTATCAGGAAAAGTAATGGAAGGTGGGTCTTTCTAAAGCATTTAAAAAAAAAAAAAAGTGCTGTTCTGATGGGACAGAAAAAGCAATCTGCTGGTAGTCTGTGGTTCTGCAGCTCCACCCCTTGGCAGGTGTTGAAAGTAAGTGATTTCTGCATGAGCCATCCTGGATTTTTTTTTTACATTAGATGTGTACGTGTGTGTAAAAGTTTTGGTTTGGGGGATATTTTAATCTGCTTGACTGTAGTGATCATTTCACTTTGTATATGTATATCAAAACATCATGTTGTACATCTTAGATATATACGATAAAAATATATTAAAAATAAATTTTTAAAATATTAAGTTTGAGGACATGGAGGATGACCAAGAGGGTGACGGAGCTGGTTTTGGCAAGGAATCACTGAAGCAAAACTGTGAAAGGAGACATAATGATATTTGCTTTCTATTATAGGATTATCTATGTAATTACTTTAATAGCAATCGTAATGGCATTAAATTCGGTGCCTGAAAGTGGTGACATGATGAGATTGAAGGACATAAAACTAAGCAATTTAACCATAAGTTGGCATTTTATCCTTTCACTTTCAACTCTCCCTTGCTACACTGGTAAAGGCTAAATGCTCAGATCAGTGCCAGTCATTTTTTAGATTCTGGATATCTTGTAAACCAAGCAATCTCCCTACATATGCAAGATCCGTGGTGACATCACACAACCACATATTAATAAATTGTTGGCCGGGCGCGGTGGCTCAAGCCTGTAATCCCAGCACTTTGGGAGGCCCAGACGGGCGGATCACGAGGTCAGGAGATCGAGACCATCCTGGCTAACACAGTGAAACCCCGTCTCTACTAAAAAATACAAAAAAACTAGCCGGGCGAGATGGCGGGCGCCTGTAGTCCCAGCTACTCGGGAGGCTGAGGCAGGAGAATGGCGTGAACCCGGGAGGCAGAGCTTGCAGTGAGCTGAGATCTGGTCACTGCACTCCAGCCTGGGCGACAGAGTGAGACTCCGTCTCAAAAAATAAATAAATAAATAAATAAAAAATAAAAATAAATTGTTATACAACATCCTTAAAGGCAGGATACATTACAGTTAAGAAAAATAATACCTTGGTTAGAAATAATGGCTAGTATTGCCAATAAGTAAGAGGAAGGGGTGTAGGGAGAGGGGAGTGTAGAGTGCTGTGGGATGGCCTCTGCCTGCAGCTGTCTGCAGCCCAACTCGATTTGTTACCCAGCTTCCAGAAAGAGCCTTAGGCTGCCAGCGCCTGGCTGAGCCACAGAGGCTGAATTGGGACATGCTGAAAAAGGCTGACCACCTCATTGCTGTGTGCTTCTTCATGCTAGAGCTTGTTTCCCTGCCTTCCAGATAGGAAAAGTAGGCTGTTGGAGCCTAAGCTGTGTCTCCCGTGAGCTCAAAAAGCCTTTGTCTGTGGCTCCGGGCTTATGAGTTGTCAGCCACTTCAAAGGCACTACTGGGGTCTACCTTGGCATTGTTTCCCTTTTCAACCGTTTTTGTTTTTCGCTTAGACTTCAGGCCTTTTTGTCCTTGATAAATTCATTTTTATAATTTTGGTCAGTAAAGAGGTCTCTCATAATGGACAATAAATAGGTAACAACAACTCAAAGGGGGATAGTTTAATATCTAAAATCCAGGTAAGAAGGTGAGAAGTTTCTGGACCTGTGTTAGTTCCTCAAACATTTGTACGCATTTTCAACACGGTGACTCATGCTTCCTTTCTGTTATAAAGCACTACCATTGTGTATTGCTGCTTGGTTTACTCCCACTCCAAGAGATCCTAGTTGTAAAAGGTGGAGCCTAGACACCGGTATTTTTTAAATTTTCCCAGATATATCTAGTGCACCATCAGGATCAATGGTCCTAATTTTATTTTATTTTACTTTGTTTTTATTTCTAATTTGTTATTTTTAATTTTTGTGGTTACAAAGCGTCTCATGTACTCATACTATGTGTATATGTTTATGGGGTACAAAATATGCTTTGATATAGGCACGCAATGCATAATAATCACATCATGGAATGTGGGGTATCCATCCCCTCAAGCATTTATCCTTCGTGTTACAAAAAACCCAATCACACTCTTAGTTATTTTAAAATGTACCATGAAATTATTATTGACTATAGTCACCCTGTTGTGCTGTTAAATACTAGGTCTTATTCATTCCTTCTAATTATTCTTTTTGTATCTTTTAACCATCTCCACCTCCTCCCCACACCCCTACTATCCTTCCTAGCTTCTGGTAATCATCCTTCTACTCTCTATCTCCATGAGTTCAATTATCTTGAATTTTAGATCCCACAAATCAATGAAAACATGCAATGTTTGTCTTTCTGTGCCTGGCTTATTTCACTTAATATAATGACTTGATGTTCTATCCATGTTGTTGCAAATGAAAGGATCTCATTCTTTTATACAGCTAAATAGTACTCCATTGTGTGTAAGTACTATACTGTTTTTATCCATTTGTCTGTTGATGAACACTTCAGTTGCTTCCAAATCTTGGCTGTCGTGAACAGTGCTGCAACAAACATGGGGGTGCAAATATCTCTTCAATATACTGATTTTCATTCTTTGGGGTACATACCCAGCAGTGGGAATGCTGGCTTATATGGTAGCTCTATTTTTAGTTTTTTCAGGAACCTCCAAACTGTTCTCTTTAGTGGTTGTGCTAATTTACATTCCCACCAACAGTGCATGAGGGTCCCCTTTTCTCCACATCCTCACCAGCATTTGTTATTGCCTCTCTTTTGGATATACGCCATTTTAACTGGGGTGAGATGATATATCATTGTAATTTTGATTTGCATTTCTCTGATGATCAATGATGTTTAGCACTTTTCCATATGCCTGTTTGCCCTTTGTATGTCTTCTTTCGAGAAATGTCTATTCAAATCTTTTGCCCATATTTTATCAGATTATTAGATTTTTTTCATATGAAGAGCTCAGGTTATTAGATTTTTTTTTCCTATAGAGAAAAAATTTGGTTATTAATTTCTGTCAGATGTGTAGTTTGCAAATAATTTTTCCCATTCTCTGGGTTGTGTCTCCTTGCTTTGTTGTTTCCTTTGCAGTGGAGAAGCTTTTCAACTTGATGTGATCCCATATATCCATTTCGCTTTGGTTGCCTGTGCTTGTGGGGTATTGCTCAAGAAATCTTTTCCCAGACCAATGTCCTGGAGATTTTCCTCAATGTTTTTTGTTTGTTTTTTGTTTTTTCATAGCCGTTTCATAGTTCAAGGTCTTAGATTTGGGTCTTTAATCCATTTTGATTTGATTTTTGTATATGGTGAGAGATGATCTAGTTTCTTTCTTCTGCCAGCACCATTTATTGAAGAGACTGTCTTTTCCTCATGTCTGTTCCTGGCACCTTTGTTAAAAATGAGTACACTGTAGGGGTGTGGATTTGTTTCTGGGTTCTCTATTCTGTTCCGTTGGTCTATGTGTCTGTCTGTTTTTACGCCAGTACTATGCTGTTTTAGTTACTGTAGCTCTGTAGTATAATTTGAAATCAAGTAATGTGATTCCTCTAGTTTTGTTCTTTCTGCTTAGGATAGTTTTGGCTGTTCTGGGTCTTTTGAGCTTCCATATGAATTTTAGAGCTGTTTTCTCTATTTCTGTATGTTGTTGGTATTTTGATAGGGATTGCATTGAGTCTGTAGATTGCTTTGGGTAGTATGGACATTTTAACAATATTTTTCTTCCAATCCATAAACATGGAATATCTTTCTGTTTTTTTGTTTTTGGTTTTTTGTTTGTGTGGTTTTGTTTTGTTTTTCTGGTGTCCTCTTCAATTTCTTCCATGAGCACTTTAGTTTTCATGATAGAGAACTTTCACTGCTTTGGATAAGTTAATTCCTAGGTATTCAATTTTATATGTGGCTATTGTAAAAGGGATTACTTTTTTCTTCTTTTTCAAATTGTTCACTGTTGGCATCTAGAAACGCTACTGACTTTTGTATATTCATTTTGTATCCTGCAAATTTACTGAATTTATCATTTCTAATAGTTTTTTGGTGGAATATTTAGATATTTCCAAATATAAGATCGTATTATCTGCAAACAAGAATAATTTGACCTCTTCTTTTCCAATTTAAATGTCTTTTATTTCTTTCTCTTGTCTGATTGTTTTAGCTAGGGCTTCAGGTACTATCCTCAATAACAGTGGTGAAAAGTGGGTATCCTCATGTGTTCCAGATTTTAGAAAAAAGACTTTAATTTTATCCCCATTCAGTGTGATACTCTCTGTGAGTCTGTCATATATGGCTTTTATTGTGTTGAGGCATGTTTCTTCTGTAACCATTTTTTGAGGGTTTTTATCATTAAGGGATGTTGAATTTTATCAAATGCTTTTCCAACATCAATTGAAATGATCGTATGGTGTTTGTTCTTCATTCTGTTGATATAATGTCTCATATTGATTGATTTGCATATGTCAAACCATCCTTGCATCCCAGGAATAAATCCCACTTGGTCATGATGAATGATATTTTTAATGTATTGTTGAATTCAGTTTGCTAGTAATTTGTTGAGGATTTTTGCATCATTATTTATCAGAGATATTGACCTGCAGTTTTCAGTTTTCTTTTCTTTTTTTTTTTCTTTTGATGTGTCTTTGTTTTTGGTGTCAGGGTAACACTGGCCTCACAGAATGAGTTTGCAAGTATTCCCACCTCCTCTATTTTTCAGAATAGTTTGAATAACCTCTGCTATTTTTCAGAATAGTTTGAGCAGGATTTGTATTAGTTCTTTAAATTTTGGTGGAATTTGGCAGTGATGCCACTGGGTCTAGGACTTTTCTTTACTGGGAAACTCTTTATTATGACTTCAATCTCATTACTCTTTATTAGTCTGTTCCAGTTTTGGGTTTCCTCATAGTTCAATCTTGGTAGATTGAATATGTCCAGAAATTTGTCAATTTCTCCTAGTTTTTCCAATGTATTGGCAAATACTTGCTCATAGTAGCCACTAATGATTCTTTGAGTATCTGCAGTATCAGTTGTAATGTCTCCTTTTCTCACCTCTGATTTTATTTATATGGATCATCTCTCTTTTTTTTAGTCTGGCTGAAGGTTTGTCAATTTTAACTTTGCAAAAAAACCAAATTTTTGTTGTATTGATCTTTTGTATTGTTGTCTTCATTTCAATTTAATTTATTTCTGCTCTGATCTTTACTATTTTTCTTCTACTAATTTTGGGTTTGATTTACTCTTGCTTTTCTAGTTCTTTAACATGCATCATTAGGTTGTTTATTTGAAGTTTTTCTTTTTTTTTTCTTTTGACACAGGCACATGTAGCTATAAACTTCCCTCTTAGTACTGCTTTTGCTGTATCATAGGTTTTGAGATATTGTGTTTCCATTATCATTTATTTTAAGAAAATTTTCAATTTCCTTCTTAATTTCTTCATTGACCACTGGTCATTCAGGGGCATATTGTTTAATTTTCATGTATTTGCATAGTTTCCAAAATTCCTCATTACTGATTTCTAGTTTTATTCCACTATGGTCAGAGAAGATGCTTCATAGTATTTCAGTTTTTTTGAACATTTTAAGGCTTGTTTTGTGACCTAACATGTGGTCTATCCTTCAGAATACTGCATGTGCTGAGGAAAATAGTGTATATTCTGCAGTCCTTGGATGAAATGTTCTGTAATATCTATTAGGTCCATTTTGTTTATACTGTACATTAAGTCTGATATTTGTTGATTTTCTGTCTGGAAGATCTGTCCAATGCTGAAAATGGGGTGTTGAAGTCTCCACCTACTATTGTACTGGGACCTATCTCTCTCTCTAGCTCTAGTAATATTTGCTTTATATATCTGAGTGCTCCAGCAATTGGGGACATATATATTTAAAACCGTTATACCTTCTTGCTGAATTGACTCCTTTATAATTATATAGTAACCTTCTCTGTCTCTTCTATAGTTTTTGTCTTGAAAGGTATTTTGTCCAATATAAGTATAGCTACTCCTGCTCTTTTTTGGTTTTCATTGGCATGGAATATCTTTTTCCATCCTTTATTTTAAGTGTATGTGTGTCTTTACAGATGAAGTGTGTTTTGTATAGACAACAGATTAATAGGTCTTGTTTTTTTTGTCCCTTCAGACAGTCTATATCTTTTTGTTGGAGAGCTTAGTCCATTTACATTCTACGTTAATATTGAAAATTAAGGACTTATTCTTATTTGTTTTCTGATTATTTTGTGGTCTTCTCTTTCTTCTTTCTTTTCTGTCTTCCGTTTAGTAAAGGTAATTTTCTTTAGTGCTATGATTTAGTTCTTGATTTTTGTGTGTGTGTATCCATTGTATGTTTGATGGTTTGAGGTTACCATGAGGCCTGCAAATACTATCTTAAAACCCATTATTTTAAGCTGATAACAACTTAATACTGTTTACATAAACAAACAAGCAAGCAAAAAGAAAATTAATAAATACTCTACATCTTAACTTCATTCCCCGACTCTTTAACTTTTTATTGTTTCTATTTTTCTCTTATTGCACTATGTCTTTAAAAGTTGTGGTTAGTATTCTTTATTCATTCATTGTTTAGTCTTTCTACTCAGGATAAAAGTAGTTTACATGCCATAGTTACAGTGTTATAGTATTCCGTGTTTTTCTGTGTACTTACTATTACCAGTGAGTTTTGTACCTTTAGATGATTTCTGGTTTTGGTTTTGTTTTGTTTTGTTTGAGACGGAGTCTCACTCTGTCGCCAGGCTGGAGTGCAGTGGCACGATCTCAGCTCATTGCAACCTCCGCCTCCCAGGTTCAAGTGGTTCCCCTGCCTCAGCCTCCCAAGTAGCTGAGACTACAGGGGCGCACCACCATGCCCAGCTACTTTTTTGTATTTTAGTACAGACAGGGTTTCACCATGTTGATCAGGATGGTCTCGATCTCCTGACCTCGTGATCTGCCTGCCTCGGTCTCCTAACGTGCTGGGATTGCAGGCATGAGTCACTGTGCCCAGCCTAAGTGATTTCTTATTGCTCATTAATGTCCTTTTCTTTCTGATTAAAGTACTCCCGTTAGCATTTCCTACAGAACAGGCCTGGTGTTGATGAAATCCATCAGCTTTTGTTTGTCTGGGAAAGTCTTTATTTCTCCTTCATGTTTGAAGGATATTTTCACTGAATAGAGTAAAAGTTTTTTTTCCATCAGGACTTTAAGTTTGTCATGTCACTCTCTCCTGGCCTGTAAGGTTTCCAATGAAAAGTCTGCTGCCTTTGGTTTGGAGCTCCACTGAATGTTATCTGTTTCTTTTCTCTTGCTTCGTTGAGAATCCTTTCTTTATCCTTGACCTTTGAGAGTTTGATTATTAGATGGCTTGAGAGAGTCTTCTTTGGGTTAAATCTGCTTGATGTCCTATAACCTTCTTGTATGTGGACATTGACATATTTCTGTAGGTTTGGGAAGTTCTCTGTTATTATTCCTTTGAATAAACGTTCTACCCTTATCTCTTTCTCTACCTCCTATTTAAGGTCAATAACTCTTTAGATTTT
>NW_012114932.1:10414701-10417469 GCF_000951035.1 Colobus angolensis palliatus | reverse complement strand
TTTTTTTTTTTTTTTTTGATGGAGTCTCATTCTGTTGCCCAGGCTGGAGTGCAGTGGCGTGTTCT
Source organism: Colobus angolensis palliatus (assembly GCF_000951035.1). Classification (NCBI taxonomy): domain Eukaryota; kingdom Metazoa; phylum Chordata; class Mammalia; order Primates; family Cercopithecidae; genus Colobus; species Colobus angolensis. The sequence continues at coordinate 10,417,404 of NW_012114932.1, read as the reverse complement.
CAGCTAACTGCAAGCTCCACCTCCCAGGTTTATGCCATTCTCCTGCCTCAGCCTCCCGAGTAGCTGGGACTACATGAGCCTGCCACTAAGCCTGGCTAATTTTTTGCATTTTTAGTAGGGATGGCATTTCACCATGTTAGCCAGGATGGTCTTGATCTCCTGACCTCGTGATCCTCCTGCCTCTGCCTCCCAAAGTGCTGGTATTACAGGCGTGAGCCACTGCGCCCAGCCTAGATTTTCCCTTTTGAAGCTATTTTCCAAATGCTATAGAAGCGTTTCACTGTTTTTTGTTCTTTTTTCTTTCCTCCCCTCTGTGTATTTTCAAATAACATGTCTTCGAGTTCACTAATTCTTTCTACTGTTTGCTCAATTCTGCTATTAAGACTCGGATGCATCCTTCAGTATACCAATTGCATTTTTCAGCTACAGAATCTCTGCTTAATTCATTTTAATTATTTCAATCTCTTTGTTAAATTTATCTGATAGAATTCTGAATTCTTTCTGTGTTATCTTGAATTTCTTTGAGCTTCCTCAAAAAGGAATTTTGAATTCTCTGTCTGAAAGGTCACATATCTCTGTTTCTTCAGTACTGGTCTCTGGTGACTTATTTAGTTCATGTGGTGAGCTCATACTTTCCTGGACAGTCTTGATACTTGCAGATGTTTGTCTGTGTCTGAGCTTTGAAGAGTTAAATATTTTTTCACAATCTATATAGTCTGGGATTCTTTGTACCTATCCTTCTTGGGAAGACTTTCCAGGTATTCAAAAAGACTTGGGTGTTGTGATCTAAGCTGCATCTGCTTTAAGGGGCACCCCAACCAAGTAATGCTATGTTTCTTGCAGACTTATAGAGGTACCACCTTGATGGTGTTGGACAAGATCCAGGAGAATTCCCTGGATTACCAGGCAGAGATTCTTGTTCTCTTCCTTTACTTTCTTCCACACAAATGGAGACTCTTTCTCCATTCTGAGCCACCTGGAGCTGGGATTGGAGTGACACAAGCAACCCTGTGGCCACCACCGTGAGGACTGCACTGAATCAGACCTGAAGCCAACACAGCAGTGGGTTTTGCACAAGTCCTTCTGTAACCACTCCCCGGCTACTGCCTATGTTCGCTCAAGGTCCTGGGTTCTACAATCAGCAGGTGGCAAAACTAGCCAGGCCTGTGTCCTTCCCATCAGAGTATAAATTTGCCTAGGCCCTGAACGGGTCCAGGGGTGCCATCTGGGAGCCAGGGATTAGAGTCAAAAAACTTAGAAGTCTATCTAGTGTTCTATTGTACTGTGGCTGACCTAGCACTCAAACCACATGACGCAGTCCTTCCCACTCTTCCCTCGCCTTTCCAAAGGCAAAAGAGCCTTACCCATGGCCACTACCATCACAGGCCCATGAAAAGTACTGCCGAACTACCACTGACAGTCACTTAAGGCCCAAGGGCTATTCAGTCAGTTGTGGTGAGTGCTATCCGGCCTCAGCTTCACCCTTCAGGGCAGTGGGCTCCTCTTTGGCCTGGGACAGGTCCAGAATAGCCAAGTCCTGGAATCAGTGACCCCAAGAGCCTACTTGATACTCTATCATTCTGTGGCCCAGCTGGTGCCTAAGGTGCAACACAAAGTCCCCTTTAGTTTTCCCCCACACTTTTCTCAAGCAGAGGGAGTCTTGCCCCATATCCACCACAGCTGGAAATGTGCTGAGTCTCATGTGAAGGGAGCAAACCTCAGAGTCTAACCCAAGGCTTTCAACATAGTACCTGAAAGTACCTGAATATTGCTGCTGGTTATTCAGGGCCTAAGGTCTCTTCAGTTAGTAGGTGATAGGTCCTGCAAAGACTGGGTCCTTCCCTTCAAGGAAGCAGTTTCCTTTCTGGCCCAGAAAGGAACTAGTTCTGTGTCTAGAACTATCATCTGGGTGCTAAGACCTAGAAAGGGAGCCTCATAATTCTAACCAATCCCTATCCTGCTGTGGTTGAGTTGGTATCCAAGGTGCAAGATAAAGTCTTCCCACTCTCTCCTCTCCTCTCCTCAAGTGGAAGATAGGGAGTCTCTTTTGGAACCACAAGCTGTGTAGCCTGGGGTTAGGGGAGGGATAATGCCAGCACTCCCTTAGCCACCCCAGCTGCTAGTTCAGTAGGTCACGTACCCTCCACCAGTCCACTGTGCCGGGGCCCAGTTCAGCACTAGGACTCACCTAGGAGTGGCAGTCCTTGTGGCCTAGACTGCTTTTCAGGTTAACTTAGGATCCCCGCGCTGCTGACTTGTCAGAGGCTATACAAGGGACTATTCCAACTCCCTCACACATGTTTTGCAAACTATTATTTCCCCCATTACATAAAATGGTCCATAATGTAGGTATTAGAAGCCAGGTTTATTCCAAATGCTCACAGCAAAGTTTAATAAATCTTCCAGATAAATCTAAAAACAAATCAAATATGTAGAAACAGAAAAGAATGATAATGGCGGTGGTGGTGGGGGGGTGTGGTAGGGAGATGTAGATCAAAGGATACAAAGTTTCAGTTTTGTAGGATGAATAAGTCTAGAGATCTAATGTATAGCATGAGGATCCTAGTTAATAATATTGTATTGTATACTGAAAGCTTGCTGAGAGTTTAGATTTTAGGTACTTTTGCCACAAAGAAAGAGAGAGGGAGAGAGGGAGGGAGGCAGAAAGGCAGGAAGGCAGAAAGGAAGGAAGGAAGGAAGGAA
>NW_012114932.1:10374561-10414651 GCF_000951035.1 Colobus angolensis palliatus | reverse complement strand
TGAGATGATGAAGATGTTAACAAATGTTAATTTGCTTGATGGTAGCAATCACTTCCATATGTGTATGCATATCAAAACATCATATGGTAGACCTTAAATTTACCAAGTACAATACAAAATTAAAAAGATAAAAAAGAAAAAAGAATTAATCTACATATGGCAAAATAAAAATAACCTAAGTTGAGAAACAAATGAAAAATTTAAAATAATAGATAATAATTCTATTATTGCTATTTTTAGGAAAATAGCAATAGTCAGAGATATTCAGAAATATTTGCATCTTTTAATTTATTTATCAAACATTTATTAATACTTTATTATGTGACAAATATTGTTCATAGGGTTGGCTACAAAATTATTTATGCTACCCAAAATATGAAAATAATCAACATGTCAAACATCACCGAAGTAATTAGATAAATTTAAGATATATCTAAATAATGGAAAGTAATGTTTTGAAAATATTAAAGATGTGAGAAACTGTGAGATAATGTCAGTAAAAAGCCAACATACCAAAAGAAATATACACAAGAAATCTCAATTTTGTTTATATACATATAATTGAACATATATCCATATATACTAAAAATATTTTTTAGATTTTTTTACTCTAGGTAGTAAGATTATGTTTTAATTACCTCTCTTACCTTTTATACATTTTCAATTTATCTACACTAAGCATGTGTTACCATCATAACTCCCAAATGAATAATAACTAATTTTTTCTAAAATTAAAAAAACACGTGTTTAATAATGAACAAAAATTGTTGTTCTTATTAAATATTATGGTCAAGACTCACTAATGCCCAGATTTGGCATTTTCTTACGTTATATTTTTTCCAAATTATATTCACTCAGAAAAGTTTAAAGAGATTCTCTTGTTTTTAAATGACATTTTTATGAAATTAGCCATTTCTTTGTGTGTATTTAAGCTCTTAAAACTTCCTTTTAAGTTGGAGTGCAGTCATTCCAATGGAGGTCCTCTGGTTGCTATGACAATTTACCTCTTATCTCTGCTACCCTGTGATCCCATCACTTTGGCATTTGGCAGCATCTTACTTGAATTGTTTGTGTAGTGATGCAGAGAAGCTTTGAACATTCTTGCCTTTATATAATATTCTTTAGTAAAGAACTAGTCCTTTGCAATGTGCCATTTGAAGAAAGTTCAGAGGGGGGAAGATAAATAATTCATAAGAAATAACAAGAGAACCATCACGCCTAGGTTGTTCTGAGCATAGACACACAGGCCATAGCTGAGTTGTAAATAGAATTTGAGTAGCACAGTCGTGTGTATTCTAGTGAAGAAGCAAGCCTGGATTTGTCTTTTGAAATATATAGAAAAATAATGCTACCATCCCATTATTTATGTATTCATTCTTTCATGAAATATTTAAAAAACACTGGCTCTGCACAAGGTCTGTGCTATCTGTAGAATGAAGAATATGATGAAAGACAAGACAGTCTCTGCCCTAAAGAAGTTAATGTTTGGGGCCGGGTGTGAGTTGCAGAGTGTTGCCACCAAGAAATGGCTGCCTGGCCAGAGGCTACATTTTCCAGCCACCCTCTGAATCCAGAATTGGCCATATGACACTCGTCATTGGAATGAGAATGGATGTGATAAGTGTCATTTTCAGACAAGTGTTTTTAGCAAGATGGTGTGCTTTCATGCTTTCTTCATTTTCCATCTGCTGGAAGCTAAAGAATGCAGGCCCTGGGAGATTGCATAGCCCCACAAAATGGAGGAAGGCATGGAAGGTTTCAGGCTGTGGTGGTTTTAAAATGGGTGCAAAATCCCTTGTTACACTTTTCTTTGAAAGCTGGAGCTTAGTTTCCCCTTGCCTGAATGTGACCTAAATTCAGTGACTTGCTTCTAACACGTAGAGTGCAGAAATAATGACAGAGTGTGACTTCAAGGGCAGGTCATGAAGGACAAGCTCCATCTTGCTCTTTCTTACATCTCTCACTCTGGGAGAAGTCAGCTGCCATGCCATGAGGACACTCAGTTAAGAGGCCTGAATGGCAAGGTATTGTGAGTGAGTCATCTTGGAAGTAGATCCACCAGGCCCAGTCCAGCCTTCAGGTGATACAGCCCTTGCCAGTAGTTTGCAACCTCATGAGAAACCCTGAAGTCAGAACCACCCAGCTAAACTTCTCTCAAATTTCTAAGCCACAGAAATTGTGAAATAATGTGTTTTATTAAGCCAGTAAGTTTGATGGGGTGATTTGTTATGCAGAAATAGATAACTAATAAATAAAACCTGAACTAGATTAAACTAAGGCTGTCCTTCAATCAACACCTGGAGAAGAGCCTCCTGCTAACCAGTAATATCACATTGGACTATTACGTTAAATCATTAAAAGTTGGGGGGTTTTAGAGAAGCTAGTATAACCTTAACTAATACAAGGAGATTACATGTTTATATTCAACCCCCCTTGTACCATACTGTTTGGCACTTTTAGATACTTGACAAAAAATGATTATAATTATATTAAAACATTACTCACATCTTAAAAGAGGTTAAAAAAAAACAGGTACAAGAGATACTTAGAAGATGGAGAGTTTGTCTCCATTTGTGAGAACAGAAATTTTTTTATGGCTCTGGTGACTTTTTTCCTTTTTTCTTTTCTTTCTTTCTTTTTTTTTTTGAGACAGGATCTCACTCTGTTGTTGCCCAGGCTGGAGTGCAGTGGCTCAGTCACAGCTCACTGCAGCCCCAAACTTCTGGCTCAAGTGATCCTCCTGCCTCAGCCTCCCAAGTAGCTGGGACTACAGTCACGCACCACAACACCTAGCTAAATTTTTTGTAGGAGTCTCACTATATTGCCCCAGCTGGTCTTGAACTCCTGAGCTCAAACAATCTTCCTGCCTCAGCTTCCTAAAGTTCTGGGATTACAGGTGTGAGCCACTGTTCCCAGTTTAAAACTGGTGACACTTAAACAATGCCAAGTAATGAAAAAAATTTTGAGATAATTGGTGAGAGGATGTTCCATCCAGGGGTAACATCAGAAGAACAAACACAAAGGTCAGAAACATGGAGAAAATTTGAGGGCTAATGGATTATGCAATCTGAGTGCAACATTAAATGATAAAGAGGATGAGGAGTCAAGAAGGGAAGGAAAACCAGGGATCGAACACAGAAGGCTTTAAATACAAAGGTATTGGGTTTCAACTACAGGGTCATTGAAGATGGCATGAATAGAGGTGCCCTGGCCTTCATGTATAAGATTATTAGGGTGGGAAGAGACTAGAGACATGAAGAATATTAGAAGCCTACTGAAACAAGCTGTGGCAGGTCACTAAACCTCTCTTCCCGGAATGGAAAGAAAGAACAGGTGTGAGAAACACAGGAACAGCTTAGGCTCCGTGATTTGCTTTCCCAGAGGTGATGATGGCTTTGTCTTGAGCAGGCCACACTGTTTCTCTTCATGAGTAAATTCTGTGAGCATGGAAGAAATTTCTTCCACACAGTTAAACCACAAGAACATGAGACCAAGATAATGGTCTCATTAGCATCATGTTCTAACCAACTGAGCTAAGTAGTCTTTTAGAAAAATCATACCTGCCTCTTGGGCTCATCTAATAAAAGAAAGCCAAATATCGATTACTCAGTCTTCCTCATGGCTAAACCCCCAAGAATCAGCTGTTGTTTAGAGCAATGGACCCCAGGGAGTGGGAACTTGATAGGTAGAATACACCGTATCATCCCTAAAAATTCAAGCTTACATTTGGCCCAGCTAACAGAGGTGATCTGTTCTCTTTAAATAAGCAAGTTAAGTCCCATAAAAAAATGGAAGAGCATCTGGCAAGATGGAAAAACATCATCTCAGGGTTAAAAGAACCTTCATGCCTCCTCACACAAAGCCTCGTCCTCAAATATTTTCTTGTCTTCCTCTGGTTTTCCATTGCAGGTCCTTCTCTCACCTACATTGACCTTTATTTACTTTTACTGACATGCATAGCCTGTGCTAAAACTCTTCCTAAAGCCTCGGTCTTTCTGGAAGATGGACTTCTTTCATCCGGTGATGCTTCCTTCCCTCTATTTCTGTCATAGAGAATTACTAACCATGCCTCTCTCATCTTTCTTTTCAGGGCAGAAACCACCCCAACCCACCCTTATGGATCAACTGCAGCACTCAGAAGAAGAGAAAGTTGCTGGTATATTTCAGCTTGCTTCATTAAAAACAACTCTAGGCACTACAAAGTGTGTGTTATTAATATGCATATGTGATAACTTTGAGGCAGAGCTGCCTTTAAGGTGTATTTTCAGCAGGACAACATTTTCCCACGTGAGGCGGGGAACAACAGTGCATCATATGTGTGGGAGGGAAAAGCCTGTGGGCTATGTACAATACTTATTCCCTTTGTGTCTCGCTTCCCTCTCCCCCTCACCCCTCCCACCCACTTTATTAATGGTTTCTGCAATTACTGGTAACAGTGCATTGCCAGCAAAGAAAAATCGGTGACTGTCTGACAGATTGTTGGAAGGAGGGGCAAGAGAGGTTGCCTGTGAAGAGAAAGGAGGGCACTGCTACTGCAAAATGGAGTTTCTGAAGCCAGGGTACATTAGGATGTGTGGAGGTCAGACATCCAGGTGGATATAGGATTCGCTGTGCTACAGTATCGACACTTTATAAATAAAAAGGGAAACCTTAATACAGAAAACGTCACCCTGAGAGCACATCCGATCATATCTAAGACAACGCTTTTTAAGGGATTCCAGGAAGGCTGACATGGGAGGCCCCCAAAAATTTGAGCATATTTTTAATATCTGTTATAGGTTTAAAAAGACACATTTTACATGGAATGCAGTGGTTCAAATATCCAATAGATTTGCTCTTCATTAAATTTATTACTTGGTATACAGTATAAGGGTTTCACGTTAAGGCCAGAAATGGAAAGAGAACCTCTGAAAGAAGTATCAAGTAAACAAATATATATTTAGTCCCTAATAGGAATGCTGAGAAATGTCGGTAAAACTTGGCTTTTTGATTAGTAGATTTGACAGTGGAAACATTAGCCCAGCTAAATACAGCTGTATTCTTAGCCTCGCTAAACACAACTGTATTCTTACCCACGTGTAGAGGAGAATGCTATAATTGCACACACGTTAAAATAAATTTGAATGACTTTGCCCATCAGAATAAGTATATTGCACCTGAAACCAAAAGCTAATGTTGAGATTCAGTATAAGAGTGTTTCTGTTTATTTGTCTTTTATTGGTTTACAATATCCATCAAGCATATATTACGTTTTTATATTTTGAAAAATGTTTTGAAAGAGAACTATTGGTTATAAGGAGATATTTTGCTTACAATGGCAAATCTTCATTGTATTTTGGGCCTGTAGCATTTAGATCTTATCCTTTAAGTAAAATATTTGGTAATGGTGGTCATAAAAACATACGATATTTTTCAAACTACTGTGGTTACAGTTTTCAGGATATGTGTGAATATATATCTAAAATTGTATGAACTGCATTTGGTTCCATTACAAAGTTTTGACAAGTTAAGAAAACGTGGCTAAATCTCCAACAGGACTTTAGTGATTAAAATTCTTAATTTTATTTATTGGTGAATCTTAAAAGAGGATCTGAATACACAGGCCATGGCAATATTCTTAGAATCTTCTTTCCTCTTCTCTCGCTTCCCAAATCTGTGATTACAGACTCCTTAAACTCCAGCAAATTCTCTCACACTCTTCCTTCAAAGGTACCTCTTTCTCACTCACACACACTCTCTCATCTTTTGCAGAATGCTCTCCAACTGGCAACGATCCCCACAACCCACAGTCCCTTCAGCAGAGCAGTCATTTTCACCACTTTTCAAGAGAACAAATCTGTCAACCTGCACAGCCCTCATCCTGTCCTCTCCTCTCCCGCATGGGGGCTGTGTTAATATCAACACGTCAATATGCTTGTTCTCCATAACACACAATTGTGTTATATGTATAGATACAAACAAACACAGAGAGAGAGAGAGAGAGAGAGAGCACACACCGACCTCCTGTTGTCTGGTTCTGGGCTTTCTCAGATGCTCCATTTGGTAAATCCCATCTAGCTCTAAGCTTCTGTTGATCCAAATTCTGTGGAGTCTCTACTAAACTCAGATCAACAAGTCTTCCCATGTCAGGCACCAAGCTAAGCCCAGGGATGAATGTGACAAAGCCCCTCTATTGGAAGATCACAGATCAATGTGGCTGAAAGGATTTAGGAAGTAAAGGAGGAGAAACAATGCCACTTGCTAAATCTGGGGGCTTTACCTAAGTACAGAAATATGTCATTTCGTACCCACTAGATTGTTTTAAAAAGTGCTAAGTCTGACAATATCGAGGGTTAAAGAGAAAGCAGATCAGTGGGGGAAATCTCATAGGCGGCTTTGGGGAGAATTGGTAGATCCACTTTGGAAAACAGTTTGACATTGTCTTGCAAAGTTCAATACCTGCAGGCCCTGCTTCCCAGTGTATATGCCCCAGATAAATGCATACACATCTGGTGGTTCCTACCAGCCAAATATAATAGCAAAAACTTGTCAAATGCCTGTCAACAGGAAAGGGAAATAAACAATTATTGTATTTTCACATCATGAAATATTATGTAGCAGTGAAAATGAACAAGCAACAGCTACATGCAACATGAATACATTTGAAAATATAATTTTAAGCAAAGAGAAGAAGGCAAGAGAAATCTACAAGTAAAATGATGGGCATTTTAAAATAGAACTTAAAAACAAATGCAACTAAACAATATTTTGTTTGAGATTATACACATTGAGATAAAACTGTATTTAGGAGGAAATTCAATGAGCCATTAATCATAAATGTTAGCATAAATGTAGCTACCCACTGAACAGAAGCAGGATTTGGGGTAAGATAACACACAGGATGGGAGTTTTAGTAACATTCTAACACTTAGATTGGGTGGTGGTTGTGGGGATTCCATTTATTTTTAAGCTTTGTAACTATCATTTTTTACAAAATAACATGTTATAAGTATAAAGTCATAGAATAAAATAATATTAAAAATCAAATTTTCTTTGTTTAAAAAATTAGTGTATAAAAATTAAAACATGTCTGAAACAGTAATTTTATTTAAAATGTATTATTGCTGTCCTTTAAAAAGATGCTGTGCTAGACAATGTTGCAATTCAAAAGCAAGTCTTTGAAGAGTCTAATGGGAGGATGGGTCCATCAAACTGGAACACACATGGAAGCAAGCATCTTAACGGGGTGACAGACTGGCTCAGAAAGCTCATATTCAGTGCCTTCCATGTCAGGCACCCAGGTAAGCCCAGAGATGGATGAGATAAAAGTTCCTGATTGGAAGATCACAAACCAATATGGTTGAAAGGGATCAGAAAGTAAAGGAGGTGGGGAGACTATGTCACCTGCTCAATCTTGGAACTTTACCTAGAGAAAGAAGGATGTCACAACCCTGAAACACACAAGATGCCCACTAGACTCACCTATTTTTCTGGTACCTACCTCATCCTCCAGCCCTTCCTCCTTCCTACCCTTGGCACCTTGAGGTCAAGTATTTGCTAATGACCCAACAGAGTCATCCTGTTCCTCAGAGCCTAGGCTGTGCCCATGAGCACCGAGGATCCTGTGAAGATATTCACGTAAAAATGGCCTGGCAGGGTTTTTCAGCCATGCCCTCCACCAAAACAGCAGCTTCCTCAAGTCATGACAGTTCCCTCTTCAGGGTCACCTCTGGAGTGGATCTGCTGCTCTTAGAAATGGAAGAACAGATGCTTCTAAAGCCCACCTCTTTTCTCTCTCAGCCTTTCAAGTTTCAGTCCTTCCAACTCAACTCCAGCATTGGGAGAGTGCCTTCCACGCTCAGTGCACCAGGAGACACAAAAACGTGCAAGTTCAGGCCCACCCTCAGGGAGCACACAGTTCAGAAAGGGATACAAACTCACAAGGAGCAACTTCTGAGGCTAAGTGAGGTGCTGAATGCTCTTGGAGATCCAAGAGAAACAGAGTCCGTCTTCAGGGGAATCAGAGAATGCTTTGTGGAAAAAATACCACTGGAAACAGGCCTTGATAAAAGGTCTTTGACTCTCCACTAAACTTGTCTAATTCTACATGTGAAGATCCAAGAACATCTGGATTCTACATTTGGCATCCTGGTATAGAAATGAGTTGCCACCACAAAATTTGATTGAGAGAGAGAGCAACAGAGAGAGAGAGAGAGAGACTCGTAATTTATTGAAAAAGCTCAGACTTCTGCTTTCCAAACTCACCTACCTCTCCTCTCTTTTACTTCATTACAGACTCCACACATCTTCTGTCTATACTACCTCTTCATTCTCTTTCCTTCAGCTCACCCTTCCAAACACCCTGGCATCTGGAAGCCTAGCACCTATCGAGCTGTTCTTTCATTAAAATAGTAGGAAAAGTTGTACTTCAACCAAAAAAGTTAAGGAGGTGGAGCAAGGAGAGGCACTTTGCCATTGGCTTTGTTTCCAAGCATTGGCCTTTCAGTAAAATTGCCAGCCCTCTAATCTATAGGGGAAACATCAAAGTGTCCACTAAATGCCATCCCAACACTTGAAAAATGTGTCAAGCTTTATTTGTACATAAAGCTTCTACCATTAATGTATATAAATGCCTTACTAAAAAAGGCCAAGAGGAAGAGTCATTAAGTAGATTGACAGACTGGCTGAAGAGAAGGGACAGAGAGGAGCTTAAACATGCATCTGTTACACAGGGACCCCAGCGTAACTCATGGAGTCCACATAAGCCAAGGGATACTAGCACGAACTGCGTGTCATGGTAAAAGTAATAGAGCTGGATATGATGAGGGCATTTGTTAAAATGACAAGAATGGTGTCTATAATTTAAATTGGTCTCACCTCAATTCACACTATATTTAAAGTTATGTAAGAGGAGTTGGTAAAAATGCCCTGAAAAACTATGTACAGAAAAAAATCATTTGTGATTTATTTGCATATCTCTTAGTCATTGTGGACAAAAATAACAATGTTAATTCCCTAAGGAACAAAAATATGACAACTGAAAGCAGTCATCCAGATATCCTGAGGACTCTGAAGAATCCAGATATGGAAGGTAAGCATTTTGGATATTCGAGATACAGAACTGTAAGCATTTATGCTGCCCTGAATAAGATGCTAGCATAGATTTCGTGATCCAATTTGTCGGCTGATTATTCTAGTTTTCTCATTTATATTATCAATTACAAAAAAAATATTTAAAATAATGTCTAACACAGAATTCTTGACCTAGTCTTGCAAAGAACTACTATAGAATCCAAATACCCTTCATAGAAGAAGAAATTGTCCAAAGATGTCTCTCTTGTTTTGTGGGGAGGCACTCCTCCAGTACTTCCACAGGAAAATGTTAAGTTCAGAGACAAGAAGCAAATTCTGTTCAAATCAACTCAGCAGGAATTTGTCAAAGACACATTTGTGGACATCTATGGTGTTTTGCTATCTTGAAAAACAAAATAGCAAAAATTCCCTCCCTAACATGGGATTTTGTGTGTGTGTGTGTGTGCTTTTTTTAGTTCTGTGATTTGACTGCAAATGGGCTTCTGTAAGTGATAACTGTTAGATTTTTCTGACAGCCCAGACATCGCCCAAGCTCACCACCGAAGAAAGTGATGCCTTTGCATTCACAACATAGACTGGTTCCCTTCAGTAGGTCTGACATACAGGATGGAAGTCCCTGCTCAGAAAGATGCTCTTCAAAGACACATAATAAATCATTCCATTCAGATTCTAAGAGGAGCCTAGACTCTGCTAGCATGAACGAGCAAATGAAGTTAACAACATTGTGTTGGTTTCAAGGACTTTTTAAAGGAATGCCTGATCCCAATGGACCTGGACATCACAGGACAGAATTTTGATTTGGGTACATAAGCTAAGACTTTTTAAGATTTTATTTCCATATCATAAAGCAAATGAACATAAAGACTGTAGCAGAGTACAAATTCAATAGTTCACAGAGGAAAAGCTTGAGGGAAATGATGAAACCTGAAGGAGAGAAGATCTAGGACCAGGTACAAGATGAACGCTATAGAAAGAAAGAATTCAATATATGGGAAAATTTTCTAAAGGTTATAAAATCACTTAAAACAGAACGGGCTACCTTATTAGGTGGTGAACTCCCTAACACTAAAAACATATAAGAGAAGGCAGCCCTCGTCAGTTATGCTGTGAGGTCATTCTCATATTGGGGCAGGAGGGTGAACCAGATGCCCTTCAAAGGCTGGAAGAGTCAGGGACTCCACTATATGCTCCATCCTGGCTCTCAGGAAAAAAAATGTTGCACGTGCTTGGATAAGCACAGCTCTGTCAAACCAGGAGGTGTTAAACCATTATTCCAGAGAGCATGTTAATTCTGAATAGCACAGGGACCCTGGAGATTAGTGAATAATAAATAAAGCATTTCTTCTTTTGTTGGTAGCGTCTGTCCCTGTTCATTAACTCTCTATTTCTGGGCAGCCGAGGGGCATTCTGGGAGGCACGATGTCTTTGGGTTTTCTCACTGCTAAGCAGAGCCACTCAACAGCTTGGAGCATGCTGTCTGCACTCCCCAAAGGAAAAATCTAGAGTCTTTTCATTTGTACTGTCTGCAACACCCTACTTTTCCTCTTTCTCTCTCCTGATCTATCAAATATAATATTCATAATCTATGTACATATTCACACCCCATCCATTGGTATTCCTTTATAAGTGACTTAGGTCTAAGTCTTAGACTGGAAAGATAACTAATTATGGTGGTTTTTTAAGCTATTCATTTTATATTTTCAAGCTCATAGTATAGAATGTCATTTTTTTCATTGATTTTAATTGAAATTTTAAAATTGGAGGCTTTTGTTTGCTCCTCAGAAAGCATAGTCTGTTTTTCACCACAATTACTTGTCTTTTAATTGATGAAAAATGACTAAATACAAGAACTGGGGAAGGGCCACCCAGCACATGAAGAAAGCTCATAGCATCTTCCTCAGCGGCCTTCATGCACCACTCCTAACATCTATGTCCCACCCACCAGTGCACAATGGTGTCACAAGTTGTATTCAAGCCTCTAATCCCAGGGCCTCTGGCAAGCCCACATGCTTGCAGTCTCTCCCCAGCCTTTTGCATGTTGATCCTTCCTCTGTGAAGGATCTTTATTCAACACTCTCTTTCTTGGCATCCGCACCACTAAATTATTCTGATTCTCTTCTTATCTCTCTGATGCTAATTCTATGCCTCTTTTGTGGGTTTCAAATTCTCTTTCCTTCTAAATATCACTTTCTCTCTTCTTTCCAGACTCCTCTCACCCCCAAGTCTCATTGAAAGTGAGTCACAAAATTATATCTTCATCCCTGACCTCTCTTCAGCTTCACACCTGTTTGTCAATTGCCTGCTGGACATCTCCACCTGAATCACAACAGCCCATTAACTAGTCGTGTAATTGTCCTAGGTCAGTTTCCTCTAGGGCTTCCTCCACTGGAAAACAAAGGAGATTAACCAAAGTATCTCCAAATTCCTCCTAACTGCAATTATTTTGTCGACTATTGAACTCATCCTCTTCTCCCATAAATAAGCTCTTTTTCTTGTCTTCCCTTCTGTTTGACTTCCCCCAATCACAACTGGGCTCAAACCCCCAAAGACCTCAAGGCGCAGTTAAAAACAAGAAAGCAAATTTGAAGCAAGTCTGGCTTCCAGCTGAGGATCTTTTCACCTTACCCCCCTCAGGATTTCCCAATCTGCCTCGAAGCTTCCCCTTCTCCTGGACACGGCTACTCCACACTCACGTGGAGGGCGTTTGCTCACAGTTCCCTAAATACCCACGCACCCACCCACCTTGTTTCACACTTAGTGGCTTTCCTCATATTTTTTCTCCTCTGCAAACAAGTCCTTTCCCTTCCAAGTTTCTCTGCCTGATGAACTCACACCCACTTTTCAAGGCCTTTCTTAAATGTTACCTGAAAGTAAACAATTTCTCACCCCAACCAACCAAAACGGTCTCTCGGACATCTCTCGGACACTCTTCACTAGGGGGTCCTTAACCTCAACTGCACATTGGAGTCACCTGAAAAACCTTCCTAAAATCTCAATCCCCAGGCTGTACCCCAGACCAGTGAAATCAGAACCTCGGGGAGAAGGGCCCTCGCGCTGGTGTTTTTAAAGCTCCCCAGGTGATTCCAACCTGCAGTCAAGGTCGATAACCACTGCTTCGTGCCATTTATCACTTTCTTCCTTGTAGTCGTAATTACGCTGTATTTGTCTTATTCCCAGGACTAAATTTGAAACTCCTCGAGGGCACAGACCATCTTATCACATCTGCTTATGCCCTGCAGTTCTTAGTGAATCAGAGCTGCAACAAATACTGTTGAATTGAATTTAGAAACTTAAAATTAACCAAAAACTTCCATTTTAGATTTTGCAAATAATTTTAGAAGAGGCATCATATTAGTGGAGGACTAATTTAAATTTTTTAATGTGGTTCTGTCTGCCATTACCAAAAATATTCTGATATGACTTTGAAATCAGAAGAGCTCTCATTAAAGACCAACAACCTGCACATATGTGGCCTTTGCTTTTATACTTTTGCTTTTGAACTCTTCACAAATAACTCTTCTATGATTCTTTGAGAACCAACTGCAAATACAAGTGCTCATTTCTAACTGAAATAAACAAAAGCATTCAGTAACATGGACAGTTATCTGCCTGCCTAGCTCTGGTACAGAAGGTACCACAAGCAAAACTGCAACGTGAACTTAACACAGAGCATCTGACCTCTTTTCAGGAACTGCAGAAAATAAAATGAAAAATGAGACAAGGACGACTTGCCAGCCTTTCATATGGCTACAGTTGCTAAGGAAACTGCTTTCTTAGCTTCAACCTGTCCAGTATAGCCCATTTCATGCATTCTTCTGGGTTTTTGAAAATAAGGATATCAAAGAGGGAAAAAAATGGTAGAGAATAAAAGTCAGGGTTGTCCCGGTCGAAACAGAGCCTTGCACTGTTTCTCTCTGCTATGGTGTTGCTGTTTCCCAGGCACCTAGAGTATTTGCCACCTGGCAAAATCCTCCTGGAACTAAAATCATAGAATTAGCCAATAGGGTAAACAAAACAATAGGAAGCCCTATTTGACATGCAGCAGTAGCTAAAAAACGGCTTTCTTACCCCAACTGGGCTCTCTTTCCTGCTGGGAACGTAGGAGGCAGCTCTTAACACAGCAGGGAAAGTGCCTCAGCTCTCTCCTGCCCCACATCTCAGGAGAAAGTGCTTCAAGTTTCTCAGCACCGTGAATACGAACTGGAGTTCCACCTGTGAATCCAAATTGCACGTGTGGGAAGGGGCGGGCTAGGAACTCCAGTCTTCAAGTCAAACGAGGGTAATAGGCTAGTCATAGGAAACAGGGAAATCAAAGGTAAGCAGGGCCAACTTACCTAATTTTTTTCTTTTTCTTTTTTTTTTTTTTTTTTTTTTTTTTTTTAGAGAGAAAGGATCTCACTTTGTTGCCCAGGCTGGAATGCAGTGGTGCAATCACAGCTCACTGGAACCTCAAACTCCTGGGCTAAAGCGATCCTCCAGCTTTAACCCCCCAAGCAGCTGGGACTACAGGCACGTGCCATCACGCCTGGCTAATTTTCTTTACTTTTTTGGTGGAGACGGGGGTCTCACTATGCTGCTCAGGCTGACCTTGAACTCCTGGGTGCAAGCAATCCTCCCAATTTGACCTCCCAAGGTGCTTGGATTACAGGCATGAGCCATCATGTCTGGTCCCAATTTACCTAATTCTAGAACCTCACAGAGGATGTGGAAACAGAATAAAACACACAAGACCAAATGACGTGTTAGGAAGATATCACTTCATCAACAGCCAATTAAACGAGCAAGTATTTCTCAGCATCTACCGAGGAGGCATTATGTTTGGGTGGTGATTAACAGAGATTCATTTTGGAAAGTAACTTGGCAGTAAATATTACTGTACTTCATATTCAAAAATAATGCCACCTTCCTTCTTCCCCCATTTTCTATCAAAACTTGTTTTCTGGGCTTCAGTGAGAATAATCTATTTCCTTCTCCAATTCTGGTTAAATGTAGCATAAATGAAGGTTACCTATACAAGAAACTGTAGCACTGTTTGAATTGCAGAAGGGAAAGTTGGGTAGTGGGGAGACAGGCCAGCAAAAAGCTTTTCACTTTTAACTATTTGCCCCTTTGGAATGTTGAGCTATGTAAATGTTTTTAAATAAATAAATAGCACTTTAAAATAAAATAAAGTGCTGTTTACTTAAGAGCTGAAATGTCCAAACTAGAGATTTTTTAAAAAATTTTACATGTCTTTAAGAACATGTAAAATTAAATGCTGCTTGCTTAATTAAAGGCTAAGATGTCCAAACTGAACTATAGATTTTTAGGGTATCTTTGAGGAAATTTTATACTGATTTTTCTCAAATTCATAAAGTTTTCAAAGAACCCAGATAATATATTGAATGTGTTGTCTTCTAATTGCTAATCCTTTGAAAGGCAATTATTAAAATATTTTCTTAGATACTATATAGCATATAAAATATCTACCTCCTACATTTTTTAAATGTGGAATCCTACTATATTATGCAACACAGCTCAAGAAGTTCTATTCAGACTCCTGGGATATTACAAATTAGTCAGAAATAATGCCCTAAGATCTAAAGATATTTTTTATTTTCTCAGTCCTTAAGTCAAAAATCATTTCTCCATGTGGCGTTGAAAGGGAGCCATGTATTCATCACAAGGGAAGTGGACTCACTGCAGTTAGAAACTATGAACTGGTTGGTCTTATGAAAAGTAGATAACTCTGACCAAGTATTCCAAGATCTTCCACCTCCTCAGCTAAAAAGCAGGAAGCACGGTGTGATTATGGTAATGTGAAAAGGCTCATTAATGACCAGTAGGATGCTCCCAGAGAGCGAAATCCATCCATACATGGATTACATTTGCGTTTTCTTGATTTTTCAGGTGAATGAAAAGATGCCCATATGTTCTCTCAGATGTGTGTCTCCAGACGGGGAAGTTTTCTGTAGATGTCACAGCCAGAGGCTAGTATATTCTGCTAAACCCCTAGATTACTGTGTCGGTCACATAGGACCGCCAAAGCATTCTTAACACTTCTGGAAACCTGCTTTGCAAAATCAATAGGTCAAAAGGATTTCCTGTATCTCAAAAGTGTGACAGTAAAATACACAAGGAATCCATTGAAATACAATTTGAAGAGCGTATCGTAATATGGCTTAAACTCTGATTCCTGCCGCTCTTGCTGTCATCTAGGCAGAGCAGGAAGGATGCAGCAAACAGGTAAGGAAGGTGTGTAGTGCTTCTCCAGGGATATCGGGGTCCCCAGCCCCAGGCTGCATTTCAGAACCAGGCAGGGAGCAGGTAAAAAGCACCCAAGTCAGGACGGCTACTAAAAATACAAAAAATTACCCGGGCATGGTAGTGGGCACCTGTAATCCCAGCTACTTGGGAGGCTGAGGCAGGAGAATGGCATGAACCCTGAAGGCAGAGGTTGCAGTGAGCCGAGATTGTGCCACTGCACTCCAGCCTGGCGACAGAGTGAGACTCCATCTCAAAAAAAAAAAAAAAAAAGAAAAGAAAACACCCAAGCCTGGGACCTGCTGCAGAACAATTAAACCAGAATCTCTAAGTACAAGGCCGTGGTGCTTCCCGGGTTGAAAATCACTGGTTTACATGAAGACTAACTTCAAAATGTGATTAGTCAAAGGTAAAATTACTTCTGAATGCAAGAGCCATCTGAGGAAGGTACTAAGATGTTAGTTGTTAGGTTCTGGTTACAAGGTAAGTAGTGGTGTGTGTGTGTGTGTGTGTGTGTGTGTGTGTGTGTGTTTAACACGGTAGTATGTTTCCTTGGTGTTCTTATTGTTCTTTTGTTCGTTTGCCTGTTTTTATTTTTTGTGGTTTTTTGTTTTGTTTTTACAAAACTGCCTTAGCTAATACAATCTTGGGATACCCTAGACAGAAAGGCATACATCAAAGAAGCCAAAGATGAAGCTTCCCATTAGGGAATGCTTTTGTTGTATAGGTGCCAACTACTTGGCCCCGCCTGAAGAATGCAAACTCCCATGTGAAACCCTGGCCAACTCTTCCAGAGTTGGCTGCAAGATTCTACTCCTTGGGCCATGAAGCATTCTCTGATCCCCACAGCACCAGTTGGCAAGGACTTTGCTCTGTCAGGTCTCATGGCCAGGAGCTTTTTGGGTTCTCCCAGGAAAACTTCTCCTTGAAGCCTTCCTCATTTCCAGAATGCATGCGTATATGTGTTTTGGCAGGGAAAAGATCTCCTTTAGCATTTCCTTTGAGGATGCATTTAAAGTACTGACTTCAGGCAGGGCCAAAATGACCTGTGAGCAGAGGCATCTGAAGGCAGCATATGTGTTCTTTCCACCTAGCATGAAATTTGATACAGCATCTTTGGGTCTGAGAAAAAGAAGGTGGGAGGAGAGCTGAGGAATGTCTTCATTTCCTTTCCTGTCATTAAGCCCTGCCTAGCCTGGGCTTTGTCAGCTCCAGGCAGACTCCCATCTCCAATATGAGGCCAGGCTGCTTTGATTTTGCTTCGATTGGGATCTAGCTCAACCTTGTTATATGCCAAATACCCTCCAGGGTGTCCTACTTTTTGGGATCTTCTCCTGTCTTGGAGCTCCTGTGGCTCCGCCTTTCTGTCCTTTAGGAGAAGAGCTCCCACCCCCACCGCCACCCTTCCCAGGGAAAGAGCTCCGAGGCTGGTTTGCCTGCTATTTTAAAATGCTGTGCAAGAGCATTTTGCAATCTCAAATGAAAATTATGAAAACGTGAATTACTATGACAAAAATTATACCAGCCAGGTTTGCAAATAAATGGGGCATGCTCTGAATTTGATTGAAAGAAAAAAAATGATTTGAAAATCATTTGAAAATTGAGCTAGGGGAAAAAAAAAAAATCTCCTTTCTCTGCCCCTGCTCAGAGTTACTTGGTTCCTTTCCTCTCTCCCTACCCAAATCCAACTTATTCCCATTTCTAGTGATTTCTCAAGTCCGAAAAACTAGAGGAAGTGGAAGCAAGTTTTTTTAGAAACCAATCTTATTTCCAATCATATCAGCTCCAGAAGGAATTAAGGTGCACTGGGATTTCAGGGGTTTTGGAGTTACACAGACTTGGTGAGACTCCCTCTTGATCTGTCACATAACAAACATGTACCTTGAGCACTACTCTTAATCCCTTAGGGCCTCAGTTTCCTCATTAGTAAAAGAAGAATAATGCCTCAGAAGGTAGTGATGAGTACTAAATGAAATAACATGACATATTGCTGTTCACTAAACATTGTCTTTTGAAGACGCAAATTGGTTAAGAATACTTTCAACTTCAAATTCCCTCTTTTGAACTTACTGGTTGGGTAACCTTTGGCAGGCAATTTAACCTCTCTAAACCCCAGTTTTTTTAAATATTAAATAGGAATTAAAAATTTAGCTCACAATTTATGACACTTTCGAATTGCTTGAAAAGTCACAATTTTAGAAAAGCATAATTTTAAACCACTTTTATAGATAATTACAATATTTTTCTTTCTTTCTTTTCTTTTTCTTTTTTTTTTTTTTTTTGGCAGAGTCTCCCTCTATCACCCAGACTAGAGTGCAGTGTCTCAATCTCGGCTCACTGTATCACTGCAAACTCCATCTCCTGGGTTCAAGCGATTCTCCTGCCTCAGCCTCTCAAGCAGCTGGGATTATAGGTGCCCACCACGATGCCCAGCTAGTTTTTGTATTTTTAGTAAAGATGAGGTTTCACCATGTTCACCAGGCTGGTCTCGAACTCGTGGGCTCAAGCAATCCACCCTCCTCAGCCTCCCTAGGTGCTGGGATTACAGGTGTGAGCCACCAAGCCCAGCCTATAATTACAATATTTTTCTATTAGCTTGTATATAGCTCTGTCTCAAAATATGTGTTTTACCAGTACATGGGAAATTTACTAAAGACCATGGTTATCTCCCCTCATATGCTAAATGTGTTTATGTTTAGTTAGCAAGTTCTTTTTATATGGAATGTTTGTTTTGAGTGTCTGAATCAAAGATAACTTTGTACTGGACAATAAGACATGGCTACAAAAATATTTCTGTCCCCAAGTCTAACTATACTATGTCACCCTACACAAGATAATCAGCTGCTCTATTATTGATTAGGACCTTGATGAGGATCTTAGTAGTAAAAAGTCAACAAGAGAGAAGTCCCCATTGTAATTAAGAATTTTCGTGGGCCAGTGGGAAACCTGTCTTGGTCTGATAGACAGGAGCCTGGGGATGGGGGTGTGGAGAGAAGGGAGAAGTGGGCATGGTAGAAGGACTGTACTCCAGTCGGGAGACTGAGACCAGAACCCCACAGCAGGTGCAGCCTCCCTGATCAGATAACACCTGAGACCCAATCTGACCTCATGACTTCTGTCAGCAGAGACACAGTAATGACAAGATATGGTCCAATTTTACCCACACATCAGCCACATCCAATCCAACAGGGAGCACACTCCAGGGATAAGAGAATCTGGTCCTGGGAACAGAAACAGGAGACTGGCAGCCAGCTGGGGGTAATTGCTTCTTCTTTCCCTTTACTTACTCTTCTGGTGTTAAGAGTTTGCAATTTGGTTAATGAACATGTATAAATGAGATAGAATTTTGCAATATGATGGAACATGTGGGTGCAAGAATGAATTTCATAGGACTTTAGCCTATGAATTCCACAAAGTAGGTATTTTATAATTATTTTCAGAAGATATACAAACAGCCAACAGACATGAAAAAAAATGTTCAACATGACTAATCACTGGGTAAATGCAAATTAAAACCACAATGAGATACCACCTTACTCCTGCAAGAATGGCCATAATTGAAGAGTCAAAAAGCAATAGATCTTGGTGGTTGTGGTGAAAGGGAGCACTTTTACACTACTGGTAGGAATGTAAATTAGTATAACTACTGTGGAAAACACTGTGGAGATTCCTTAAAGAACTAAAAGTAGAATTACCATTTGATCCAGCAATCCCAACTACTGAGTATCTACCCAAAGGAAAAGAAGTCACTATATGAAAAAGACACACACACACATGCATTTTTATAGCAGCATAATTCACAACTGCAAAAATATGGAACCAGCCTAAGTGCCCATCAACCAACGAATGGATACAGATGTGGTATGTATACACCAAGAAATACTACTCAACCATAAAAAGGAATGAAATAATGTATTTTGCGGCAACTTGGATGGAGCTGGAGGCCATTATTCTAAGTTAAGTAACTCAGGAATGGAAAAGCAAATATCGTATATTCCCACTCATAAGTGGGAGCTAAGCCTATGAGGACCCAAAGGCATAAGAATTATATAACGGACTTTGGGGACTCAGCAGAGAAAGCTTGGGAGGGGTTATCAAAAAACTACATATTGGGTAGTGTGTACACTGCTTGGGTGACAGGTACACGAAAATCTCAGAAATCACCACTAAAGAACTTGTACATGTAACAAAAAAAAAAAAAAACCCACAGGTACCCCAAAAACTACTGAAATTGTAAAAAGAAAAAAAAAGTAAAAAAAGTATTAATATTTTCAGAAATGAACCGAGCATGAAGCACTGAGTTTCCCAGTTTATGAGTCAATGGCACTCAATTCATCCAACCCACTTTCTTTCTACTGCATGCCCTTGGCCACCCATGAAGCATACGGACATATGCACAAACACACATGCCTTTAAGCAGCATCCCTCAAATCACATCAGCTCAGCAATCACCTACTTTGCCTTCCTGCAAGGCTAATATAATCTCAGGTACCCCATGTTAAACTGCTAGACACATCTGCAGCTTCCACTTTCTGTGATATGTTTATTAAAGTAGGAACTAGCACTTGCTTATTATTCTTCCATAGGGCTAGCACTATGCCTGAAACACGGTAGGCATTTATTACAGCAAGGAGGGAGGCAGTCAGGAAGGCAGGCTGGCAGGCAGGAAGAATTTTTACAGTTCAACTAATACTAACTTGCCCCAACTTTTCTTTTTCTCATTTTTTGCTCTGATTCCAAGGTCCCAGGGGGAAAGAGTGATCCAAAATCAAAATCAGATACTTTACTGCTCAAAATAAATGTATTTCTAGAAGCAAGTTTACAGATATAAAAATAGATGCCATATTATCCATATGCATATGAACTATAAAAGTCAGAATACTGTTAAAATTTTACCATAAGGAAATGGTTAAGTAAATATAGTACATTTACTATACTATAGAAACATTTACAACATTAGAACTGTGCCACCTCTTAAAAAACTGTATTTAGAAGAATATTTAATTGCAGGGAGAAATTTCCACAAAAACCTTTAAGTAAAAAAAAGCAGATTGCACAACAAAATGTATAATAGATCCTCTAATTTTGGAAAAAAAAGACTAAAAATATAAGAAAGAATTAAAGGGTATACCCCAGAATGGTAAAAATTGGTATTTCTGAATAATGAATTATAAGTGATTTTTAAATTTTATCTTTATGCCATTACAGATCTTCCCCAAATTCATGCAAAATTTATATTAGTATTAAATATATAATCAAAAAAGGAAATTATTATAAGAAAATAAAAGCCATGTGAATACTAAATGGGAAATATGAATACTAAATGAGAGAGAAATGATTTAAAAAAATCTCTTCATGCAAGTCAAGATTCCCAGAATGTGATGGTTAGTACCAGATGTTGTAAAAGCAGGAAAGATTTTTAATTATTGCTTTCCAGACCAAATTTCCAGAAACTACCATTGCCATGTGAGTGCTCTCTGATTACTCCGTACAAGAAACCAAGCTCTTCATTTTTCTGATCATTTTCCAAGCAGGCTGATCATGTTCTCTGGAGAAATACACAAGACTTTATATTAAAAAGTTCTCCTGAAAACTTAAATGCCACCACAGCTAATTTTGTTATTATTTGCTTATTTGTTTGTTTACGAGACTTGTACAAATAAAGACCCACACACAGACAGGAAACCATAAAACAGCAACTACACTGTTTGGAAACAGGAAGACCTGTCTCCATGTATACCATGATAACATCTGCTTCTAATTGAAATGATTTATCAAAGTGACCATCAGCAGGAATGGGTCGGCAAACGCATAAATCTAGCACAAACACTTTCGGCTCTGAGCTTGGAAGCATAAAGTCTGGTTTTGTTTCTGACATTAACAAGAGAGCAGCTAGCTGGCTGAGCCTATGGAAATCAATTGCTATCTCAATAACTCAGTCTCCTCATCTGCACAATGGAATTAATATTAGATATTGATTGCCAATTTATATCTCTGGTCCCAGGGATTCTTCTCTTTCATTCATTTATTATTCCAATAACTACCAATGGAGGGCCTTCCATGTGACAGGCATTAATCCTCCAGGTCCCCTGTACCAACCTTATTCTTTGTCCCCACAGACAGGCTGCATGAGCATTACTGGGCTCCCACTAGCCTTTGCAAAAGGCACCTTGATGCTTCCACTGCCTGTGCCTTAGTCTACTAAGGTGAAAATGAAAGATGAAGGAGGAGCACAGGTGAAAAAGCACCATAGGTGTCTGATGCTTGCCAGGTGATATGGTTTGGCTGTGTCCCCACCCAAAATCTCACCTTAATTATAATCTCCATAATCCCCACGTATCAAGGGAGAGACCAGCTGGCAGTAATTGAATCATGGGACGATTTCCTCCATGCTGTTCTATGATAGTGAGTGAGCTTTCAGGAGGTCTGATGGTTTTATAAGTGTTTGGTAGTTCCTCCTGTGTTCACTCTCCTTCCTGGTGCCTTATGAAGAAGGTGCCTTGCTTCTCCTTCTACCACGATTGTAAGTTTCCTGAGGCCTCACCAGCCATGCAAAACTGGGAGCCAATTAAACCTCTTTCCTTTATAAATTACCCAGCCGCGGGCAGTTCTTTATAGCAGTGTAAAAATGGACTAATATACTAGGTATATTACAATGTGACAGGTGACAGTATAAGTTATGTAGAACACAGTTGGCTTCTCAAATAAAATCACCTTATAAGCTGGGAGCCACATTGCCATGTGGGGTGGTGGTACCTGGAAATGATTCAAGACTTTGTTTTGTTTTGCATCTGTTTGTTTTATTCCCTAGTCTTTATTGGGCTATGCCACAAGGACCTTCTGAAGGTCAAAAACAAATACACAGTAAACAAAAGATGACCCCAGATGCTGCAGCAGGGTTAAAAGAAGGATAATTTTGCTTCATTAACAATGTTAGAAGCACTTCTCCGGTCTCACCAGCAGGAGGAGAGGAGGCTCACTCTACTTGGGAGGTTTCCCTGCACAAGAAGGCATTTCTGCCCTGAGCAGTGATACATCTGTAAAGGCTGGTGCTCAGAATTAAATACCTCAAAAGAACCTGGTCTTCAGATTTAAAAATAAAATGAAATAAATCAGTTCTGGGATCACTGAATTCTTTATGACAGCACTGGATCTGCCATCTGTGCACCAAGTCACAGAATCGGCGCCACCAGGGCCCTTTCCTTTTAAACAACAAGGAAGTTGATACCTGTTCAAATGGCAGTACATAGCTTAGCGTGGGGTGGAGGAAGCTGTTTTTCCAGGATGTGTCTGAGACGCATATCAGTGTAGCTTGCTTAAATTTTGTCTCATTTTTTACATTTTTCTTTTTTGGGCGAATCCAACTCAAGCAAGCAATTCCCAAGCTTTAATTTTAAGCAGTAAGGACTCTTCTCAAATATTTCCCTCAATAAGGAAGACTGGAACAGAAGTGCAGCCACAATACTCAGATGCGTTGTAGACACCAGTCCTCATAAACAGGAAACAATTCAAGTAGTGACACATGCGGAAAAACAGAAAACAAAATCATATCACTACAGGTTGGTAGCCAGTGTTAATCTTTCTATGAAAGGCACCAACTTGAGAGGTACACAAGCAAGCCCAAATCATAGTCTACACTACCTGTGATGCTTAATTTTAGGTGTCAACTTACCTGGATTAGGGAATACCTCAAGAACCAGGAAAGCATTCTTTCTTTCTACGAGGGTGTTTTCAGAAGAGATTGGCATGTGAGTCTGAATTGAGTCTTGGGACTCTAGGACTTACACCAGTGACCCCTACCTCTCCCCAGCCCCTGCCCCCAGCCTAGGTTCTCTGAGGCTTGCAGAGGAGGATGAAGCCACACTAGCAGCATCTCTGGGTCTCCAGCTTGCAGAAGGCCTGTCACGGGACTTCTCAGCCTCCATACTCATGTAATCAATTCCCCTAATAAAACCCTTCTCATGTATTCTATCTATCTGAATCTATATCGATCTATCTATCTATATCCTATCGGTTCTGTCTCTCTGGAGAACCCTAATACACTGCCATATTTTTTAAAAAAAAAAGTATAGCCGTGTTTTGCAGCAGCATTATTCATAATAGCCAAAAGGTGGAAGAAACCCAGGAGTCATCACTGGATGATTTCATACACAAAATGTGGTCTATACATACAACTGAATATTACTCAGGCTTAAAAAAGAAGGAAATTCTGACACCTGGCACAGCATAGATGAACCTCAAGGATGTTATGCTAAGTAAAATAAGCCAGTCCCAACATCACAAATATGATTCCACTTATATGAGATACCTAAAGTCAAACATACAGAGATAGAAAGTAGAATGATGTTGCCAGGGGCTGGGTGGGGAGGGGGAGTTGGTGTTTAATAGGTACAGAGTTTCAGCTGGGAAATATGAAAAGTTCTGAAGATGGATGATGCTGATGTTCGCACAATAAGGTACTTAATGGCAGAGAACTGTATAAATTTTATGTATATTTTACCACAATTTTTAAAAAGCTCTGTATTCATAGACCATCTTTTGTCCAAAAGTTAGAGTAATAAAGTCTTTTGACCCAAAAATCTGTATAAACAGTCATCTGGAGTTGTATCGCCCATCGCTTAGATGTTAATATTTACATCTGTTCATCTGCCTGTTTCATTCCCTGAAAGTGAGAGGGTGTAAAATGATTGTCCAGGAGGAAGGGTGACGTCTCTACCCATAAAGAGAAAAAGGAGTTCTTTTTTCCTGCAAACTTGAAGCTTTCTCATGCACATGAAAGCGGAACCTCTGGTCTCGATTTGCTTCCACCACACACTATGATTTGCTCACCATTATCATCAGTCAGCATTGAGCGCATGCAGTGTGCAAACCACCAGTTAAATCACAGTGGAAATGACAAAGAGATGTGGAACACAGCCCTACCCTCCAACACATAACAGAGGACTTGAGACAGTGAGACACACATACAAAGACAAATACCAGTACAAGATGGTATTTAACAGGTGCTGCATCCAATCAACAACCCTAACAAATAAGCAAATAAGAACTTACAGAAATAGAACAGGAAAAAGGGCTAAAAAACTTATCCAAGGTTATGGGGCATCACATCTACTCCTGCACAAATAATATCTAGTATTTACTGAGTCCCTTCTGTGCCGGGGACTGTGCTAAACCTTCTATATGTGTTGTCCCATTTATTCCACGTAAGAACCTAATGAGGTCATCATCATTGTTATCCCAATATTACAGATGAGGAAACAGAGGCTTGTGATGTAAAATGACTGTGCAAGGCACTCAGCCATTCAATGAGAAAGCTGAGTTCTCATTCAGGTCAGTACAACTCCACAGGTCGTGTCCTTAACTCTCATTCTCTATTGAATGTGTGCTATCATACTCAATATCTGATTTCCTTTCTGCACCCTGTAAGCGTGACTTTGCCATTTGCTTCACAATGTAAAATATTTGGCAGTCAAAATTGCTAGGCGTATAAACTATGTCAAGCATCTAGAGCAAATGATACTTAGATATGGCTACTCAGAGTCACATATGGACAAAAGACAAAAAAGAAAATCCCAGGTTGTGATTTTAAGCCACAGAATGACAATTAGCATTCCAGGAATCACCCATGCACTAATTAATCATGGATGTCATTTATTGCTTTAGGACACACAGATAAGAAACTGCTTTTAATATCCAATTCCATATTAAGGATAGTCCTTTTCATGATTCTAGGAGAAAAGATAGGTATTATAACATCTTTGTAACGAAATCAATTTATAATAGCACATAGAGGTAGCCAAAGCGATGAAAGTCTGAATGCTGACACTAAAACGTGTCTGGAGACTGACCTTTTGCTTTCAAAACACCCAGTCAAATGTCTCTGGACTCCTACACCTCAAGCACCAACAAAAAGTTAGCATTCTTCCATGGCAGTTCACTGTTAATATGATACTATCAGCAATGATCACTAGAATATGATTTGGGCCATTTTTGTAACAGCGAGCATCCACTTGTGCTGATTCATCCACAGATTTTCCGGCCAGATGCCCCATTGGCAAAGCCCTGGAGCCTTCCCTTCATTAGTTCTCCGCTCCAGCCATCCGAGGTAATTCCTTCCTTTTCTCTCTCCTGATCTGTCGGTTGCAAATGGAAGGAATAAACAAACCTTCCAGAGTGGATAAGCCAGGCTGCACAGAGGGATACACAGGAAGGATGTGCGGGGCTTACAGCTTGAACCAGGTACGGGGCTTCCTTTCTCTACCCTTGATGCCCTAATTTGCGCAGGGTTGAGGGCAAGGTAGAAAGGTCAAGGGCACCAGTGAAAGAAAGATAATAAGAGGAGCGTCTGCTGCTGTGAAGAAACCATCTGTATCTATCTCAGAATCTCCTATTTCTCTTCAAATTTGTTCTACTTTTCTCTGGATAGCTTTTATGGAATCCGAACTTGGAGACAAGTTTTTAAGTGACCTAGGCCTTTTGTCTCACTGCTAACTGAGCAAAGAGAGAAATAATGTCATGTCCGTGCATGCGTCTGCGCGTGTGTGAGCATGTGTGAATCAGGAATGTCACATTTTAGCCCCAAAGGTTTCACAGTCGGTCAATGATTGAGGGAGAGAGTGAAGCAAGAACTAGTGAAGATAGCTACCTGGTAACTGATTGTTCTCTTATGAGTTTGCCTTGAGGGAAGAAAGACAGAAATGGATCAGAGCCTGGAGAGGGGAAAGGAAAGTAACTTCTATTAAGGACCTATTGTGTGCACAGGTGATTCATTTAAGGTAGCTTGTTAAATCCTCCTAAATACCTTTCAAGTTAGTAGTATCTCTATTTTGGGGCTGTGGAAACTGAATAACTAGAAAGGTGTTTAGGAGGATTTAACAAGCCACCTTAAATGAATCACCTGTGCACACAGTAAGACCTCAATAGAAGTTCATTTTCTTTCTTCTCTCCAGGCGCTGATAAAAACTAACCAGGTGCTTCCAATCTTCCAATAAGATAGTCAAAGGGTTAGGATTCATAATCTGTATCCTGCTCTTTAATTCTTATTTAATAAAGATATTTTTTAAAGAAAATATATAATCAACAGAGAAACATGATAATCTGTTAATTAACAATCTTCCTGAACTGGTCGTACCTTAAACTCACAGCTAAACCAGCACCTATAAGCCAATGTCGACACCTCATAATTACAGGGAAAATCTGCAGACAGAAATAAACTCTATCTCAGGCAGTAGACTTAAAGATGGAAACTTATGAAATAACAGCTTATGATAAATCGAAGATGGCCACACCTTTTGTTTCACATTCTTCTCAAGAGTTGGCTTATGACCATTCTTGGGCTAGATGTCCTTGGATCTAGGTGGGCTCTGTGACTACTTGACCAACAAACTATGGCAAAAGTGACTCTGTCCGTTGCTGGGCCTAGGACTTAAAAAGACTGACAGTTTCTTGGAACTTAGCCACCATGCTATGAGGAAGCCCAAGCAGTCCCACAGAGAGGCTACAGTAGAGAGGAAAGGAGGCCCCCAGCCACAACCCCAGCTGAGCTTCCAGATGACAACCAGTGTTAAATACATGAGTGAGCCACCTTGGAAGCAGATCCTTCAAGCCCCTCATCTGGTGCTGTGTGGAACAGAGATAAGCTATTCCCACTGAGCCCTGTCCAAATGGCAGATATGTGAGCAAAATAAATGACTGCAGTTGTTTTAAGCTGCTAAATTTCAGTGGGAATTATAATGCCCAATAGATAATAAAAACACATTTCATTGCTTCCTTAGCATTTAATAAGATCTGAAATTACATAGATATGTGCTTTTATCTTGTTTGTAGTCTTTCTCTCCCCATAGAGTGTAAGCTGTGTAAGGGCAAGAACCATATCTGTTTCATTCATCTCTCTATACCTAGCACACGAGCACAGTCTTACCCAGAGGAGGTGCTCAATTAAATATGTGTTCATTTAATAAATAAATGAGAGCAGCGTCATGCTTGTGTATGCTGCACTCCTTCCTCCCTCCCTAATTTAAGGATCAAAACCACAAATTGGAAAGATTTTAAGCATTTCTCTAATACATTGAGATTTTCACAAAACAAAAGAACAGCAACAACTAAAAAAACAATAATTCAGCAAATATTTGACCCCAACCAGTGTGAAAAGAGGACTCACGAGGTCTCTGGTCAGGTGTTACAGGCCACTGTGCACAGCCCATCAAATTCTGAAACATGGCCATGCTGTTATATCTCTACCATACCATGGAGGAATATCAGAGAGACCTATTACCTCAAAGATACATCTTCTCTGGGTTAAATATTCTCTGGGTTAAATAAACTTCTTTATTGCTCAAACAACAAATGACGTCAAGAGTGAAAGTACATGGGATTTGACCCTTGGACAAATTATTTCATATTTTCTGTGCTTTGCATTCAAAGTATGTAAAGTCACTACGTTAAAAAGTCCTTTTAATCTGAATTTTGTATGTTTCAAATGAAATAATAATTGTGAAATAAAAATTAAAATTTTAAGATTTTTAGCTGTAAAATGCAATTTGGTTATTAGTTACCACCATCATTTTCATGGTGATGGATGAGTTAATTTTTGCAAAGGACTTGGAACAGTGGTTGGCACACAGTTCAGTGCTGTGTACCTGATTGTGTAATAATATGAAATAAATGGGATCATTTTGCACCACCTCACTAGAGTCCTTGGCACCAGCCAACCCTACCTTGCATTTCTGACCTAGGCTTGCTGTTCTGCTCTCATACTGCTCACTGCTTCCAAGACACACTGGCCCCTATTTTCTAAGCTTTTCCCTCCGCAGGGTCTTTGCTGTTCCTTCTACCCGTACAATTGTTTTCCTGGGTCTTTCTATGCTTACCTCTTACTCATTCCTCAGATCTCAGCTCTTCTGGGAGGCTTTCCTTGATCACTCTAAATAAGTAAGTTATTCCAAACCCCCTTCCATTAAGTCCCAGCACATCATCCTACTTTATTTTTCATAAGACTTATTCCTATGTATAATGATCTTATTTATTTGTGTACAACTTTGCTACCTTTCTGTCCACTAGAACAGATGGTTACTAGGAACAGGGACCTTGTCTCTCCCGTTTGTGACTAAATCTCCAGTGTCTCCAGTGTCTAGGAAAGTATTTGACACTTAGTAGGTGTTCATCAAATATTTGGCGACTTAATGAATGAAAGAAGCCTCTCTTCTGGCTACCTTCTGGTGTGACAATGATCCTCATGAAATGTGGTGCCCAGTACTGGACTTGGTACACTGGGTCATATCAGACCAAGATTCATTACAAATTCTATGGACATCTCTCAGGCAGCCAGAGATCAAATGAGCTATTTTGGCAAGCGCATTTTAATACTGGCTCACATCATGCTTTTAATTCAAGTCCCTGAGCATTTTTTCTGCATGCTACTCCTAGACATAGTTTCCCCTTTCTGTATTTATGCTTGTCCACACCTGGCTGATGCCTTTCACTGTTCCCTCTCCACCCATGCCTAAGGCCATCATAACAGATAAAAAAACAGTACAGCAACCATCAGCACAGGAACTGCCTCAGGCTTTGCCTACAACCTACCTCCCCCACCCTCTGTAAGACTTCTCTGTCAACAGATCCCTATCTGGCTGGCTTTGTAGCCAGATGCTCTCTGCCTCCCTAACCTCTTTGGATATTGCTTTGTTGAATGGCCTGGCCAGCTTTTAGCTAAGCATCTCCCCCAAGACAATACCACCCTGCCTTCTACACAAGTGCCATGCTCAAAATCCAATCCTCCTTTGTCTGGGGGACAAGAACAAATAGTACTAAGGGGTGTGTGTGTTAAATCCAAGTGTAGGACCTTACATTAATCTTTGCTGAAGTCTGTCTTGTAAGATTTTACTCACTGTTCTAATAGTTCTGGATTTGTATTCAGTCATTGAATAGGTTTGCGAAGCTCAACCGGCTTCACAAAATCAACAAAGGTGATCAGCATGTCATGAATAATCTCATCCAAGTTGCTGATAACAAACATTGAACAGTACAGATTAAATACAGCCCTTCTTCAAAGCTCCAGCAAGCTGACAACGATCCATTAGTCAGCAGGATTCAGGAACTGGTGGGTCCATCAGGTGACAATGCTGCCGCAACGCAGCAACATCCAATCCGCAGGTTCCCTCTAATTCATAAAAGAATTTGCTAAACTGTCTTGCTGAAATTCAGTAGTTTGTTTGCCCATGTAGTTCTTGTGCCATGCTTACAGGCAGCACAGTTAAGA
This sequence comes from Colobus angolensis palliatus, assembly GCF_000951035.1. Classification (NCBI taxonomy): domain Eukaryota; kingdom Metazoa; phylum Chordata; class Mammalia; order Primates; family Cercopithecidae; genus Colobus; species Colobus angolensis. The sequence continues at coordinate 10,385,079 of NW_012114932.1, read as the reverse complement.
AATGGAAATACAATACTTCTGTGAGTATTAACTTTACCCTCCTCTACCCATCAGGAAAGAATGTGGCCAGGGGCCAAGGTTCAGGGTGGTGTATCTCAAGCCATCTAGACGAAGAGGGGTCCCTGGCTACACCTGCGGGCAATTACTGCCTGCTCAGACCTGATGGGCTCTCTCCCACCTCTCCGAGAACTACAGAGGGTCCAGATGGATTCCCCTGCGTGCCCTCGTTGGATTTCTTGAGGAGGACAGATTGATCACATACCCATATGGCTGTAGTTCAAAGCAGTGAGTTAAGAGGCAAGGTGCCTGAGGGAGAGGATGTCTTTCTGCCAGAGTGAGAAACACAAGACAGCTATAAATTCAAAGTCCAGAGTCCAGACCCAAAAGTGCTACCACAATGGAATAGGACTGGGGAAGCTATTCAGGGAAGTCAGCTCTATCTTTTGAAAACTTTTTGTGTTATAAAGGAAGGAAAGATAAAGACAAAAATGGCTTCCTCTAAAGAAGAGTGGAAAGGCTGCCTCCAATCTGACCTTCCTCTCGCCTCCCACGTGGTTATTATCTCTGTGTCTAAAAAAGATGTACCAAAAAGTGGAGGAGGTTAGGAAAAAGCAAACTAATTGTTAATTATAATATGGCTTGTTGTTTTTGTATTTACATTTTCATTGTTCCCCCACCGCCCCGCCATTTGACTAGGACTTACTAATTAGTGATTGATATATGTCTTTCTTAACACAGATCTCAGCAGCCAAAAGAAAAGATTTGTCAATACCACAAATGCATCATCTTTTTAGGTGAGTGGCATGAAAAATGTAGGCAAAGGCAGTCAGAAAATAATCAGGACCCAGAATCTGTAGGTCAAATATATTTCACCCACTTTCTAAACTATATCCTATTTGGTTCTTCATTAAGCCTGCAAACAAGTAGAACCACTCATTCTCCAAGTTCCTAAAAAACAAACAAACAAAACAAAACAAAATATAATGTTTTGTGGAAACAATTTTTCTTTATTAATCAAGAAGGAACAAGCATGAACCTTTTAACTATGTGAACACAGCAAAATCAGACATGCCAAATATCAGAAGGCATGAATCCAAGTCATTTTTTGAAAATATCAAGAAAAACATATGTTTATTCATTCTTTCAAAAAATATTTAATGGCATTTACTATATGCAAAAAAAAAAAAAGTTATCTCTGGCAGGGTACGGTGGCTCACACCTATAGTCTCAGCACTTTGGGAGCCCGAGGCAAGCAGATCGCGAGGTCAGGAGATCAAGACTATCCTGGCTAACACGGTGAAATCTCGTCTCTACTAAAAATACAAAAAAATTAGCCAGGTATAGTTGCATGTGCCTGCAGTCCCAGCTACTTGGGAGGCTGAGGCAGGAGAATCGCTTGAATCCGGGAGGCAGAGGTTGCGGTGAGCCGAGATCGCAACACCGCACTCCAGCCTGGCAACAGAGCGAGACTGTCAAAAAAAAAAAAAAAAAAAAAAAAAAAAAAAGACTCATCTCTTTCCTCTCCAGAATTTTGTTATAACATTTTTATAGGCTGGATGTGGTGGCGCATGCCTGTAATCCCAGTACTTTGGGAGGCCAAGACAGGAGGATTGCTTGAGGCCAGGAGTTGGAGACCAGCCTGAGCAACGTGGCAAAACCCCATCTCTACAAAAAATACAAAAATTAGCCAGGCATGGTGGTGCATGCCTGTAGTCACAGCTACTAGGGAGGCTGAGCTTGGAGGATGGCCTTCACCCATGAGTTCAAGGCTTCAATGAGCTGTGAGCTTGCCACTACACTCTAGCCTGGGTGACTGAGTGAGACCCTGTCTCAAAATAGTAATAATAATAATCAACATTTTATACAGGTAAGAAAAAACAAATGTCTGTAACAATGAAGGAATTATATGTGACAGCACTATATTATTGTTTGTATTATTAGTTATCTGCTGCTGTGTGACAAATTGCCATAAACTTAGCCACTTAAAACAACACACATTTATTATCTCAGTTTCTGTGTGTCAATAACCTGGGCACAACTTAGCTGGGTTTTCTGACTCATAGTCTCTCATAGAGCTACAATCAAGGAGTCAACTAGGGCCAGGGTCTCATCTGAAAGCTTACTTGGGGAAGAATCTGATTTTTAGCTCACATATGTAGTGTTGGCAGGATTTGATTCCTTTTGGCCTATTGGGTGGAGAATCTCAATTTCTAGCTAGCTATTGGCTGCAGGCTGCTCTCAGATCCTTGCCACATGGGCTTCCCCAACGTGGCAACTTGCTTCATGAAGCCATCAGGGAGGATCTGCTATCAAGACGGAAGTGACACTCTCTTGTAATGTGATCCCAGAATTAGCATCCCCTCTCTTGTAATGTGATCCCAGAATTAGCATCCCCTCAAGATGGACATGTCCTACTCATTAAAAGCAAGTTACTCAATGGGTTGAGATTACACGGGCAATGAATACCAGGAGATGGGGACTATTATAGGCTATCTTGGAAACTATGTAGTGCAATATTTAAATAGAATAGGAAACATAAGTACTCAAAGGCACCCATTCAAGCTTGCTCAACATTTTTTCTTTATTACATAAGGTGTTTAAAAACAGGAGAAACAGAGGAAAACCTCTTAACCTTTACAGCCCTCTGGTATTGGAAAGGTAAGAATCACAGTTATCCTAGAGGTACCCTCACATGGAAAAGAAAATAGAGAGGAAAGGGTGTGGGGAGGAACAAGGCTTTACTGAGTGCTGCTCACAGGCCAGGCATTAGAGAAGCACCGGCTATTCACAGGGCTCAGAGAGGGTGCCCCTGTGGACTTGAGTGTGTAAAGCATCAGTGTGATATAAGATAATGGAGATACTTCATTGCATTGTTAGAAAAGTAAGCTTTTGACTTGAAAACAACAGAGTCCAAGACACCTTCCCATCATCAAGGGATAGAAACCCGCTACCTTCTTAAACCTAGAGCAGTAAGCTCCACATAAAAAGGCATGTGTCTCATAAACTTTTCATGATTGAAAAGGTCACATGTGCTCACCATTCCTACAATGTTATCCTCAACAAATAAGCCTTGTGAAAATACGAAATTCAGCCAGGCACAGTGGCTCACACCTGTAATCCCAGCACTTTGGGAGGCCGAGGCGGGTGGATCATGACATCAGGAGATTGAGACCAACATGGTGAAACCCTGTCTCTACTAAAAATACAAAAATAAGCCGGGTGTGGTGGTGCATGCCTGTAATCCCAGCTACTCAGGAGGCTGAGGCAGAAGAATTGCTTGAACCAGGGAGTCAGAGGTTGCAGTGAGCTGAGATTGCGCCACTGCACTCCAGCCTGGTGACAGAGCGAGACTCCCTCTCAACCAAAAAAAAAAGAAAAGAAAACACAAAATTCAGAGGAGTTCTTATATTTTCACTTTGTTTGGCTATCACTCTTATTTAAATGACTAGCAGGCTGGGCGTGGTGGCTCACGCATGTAATCCTAGCACTTTGGGAGGCTGAAGAGGGTGGATTGCCTGAGCTCAGAAGCTCGAGCTCCTGTGCAACACGGTGAAAGCCCGTCTCCACTAAAACACAAAAAATTAGCCAGGCATGGGGGTGTGCACATGTAATTCCAGCTACTTGGGAGGCTGAAACAGGAGAACTGCTAGAACCCAGGAGGCGGAGGTTGCAGTGAGCCGAGATTGCACCACTGCGCTCCAGCCTGGGTGACAGAATGAGACTCTGTCTCAAAAAATTAATTAATTAATTAATTAATTAATTAATATAAGATAACACTCTGCCCCCATATACTACTTCTTTGAAATTCATGGCTTAAAAACTAGACACTCCATTTCATTTGCTGCTTTCAAGTATCCTAGTATGTTTGCCATGAATTAGGCAGGGGGTGGACAGGACAAGCCATATCCACAGTAGAAAGCTGAAACCAGCCACACTGCCTTTGTTTTTCTAAGAGGAAAGTGTAAAGGAACATTTGTTTCTCCCCCTTCTCTCCAACTCCAAGGCAAGCTATTAAGAGCTCTATGGGACATACTAACAGGGAATAAAGCATCACGGCTTTGACTTTGCCACTGAACTACTAGTGTCAGGTTGCCAGTGGAGCATCTTATCCAAGTGTGAGACGAGAAAGCCTTCCACTGATTTCCCTTCCTCTACCAGATTCTCCAAGGATGAAAATCTTTAATCTGTGCAAAGCAAATTTTGATTTTCCTTTTCACCCCAACAATTATTACCAAATGCAAGAATCAGTAGCTAAGAAACCTGAAGTAAAAGCAATTTCCCATGACTTGTTTTATAGTACTGAATGGAACCTAAACCTGTTATTGGTAATTCCCATTAAGTGTTGTATGTACTTTCCTCCCTCCCAATTTCTTTTCTTTCTCCTCACCCAGTGTCCCTCCATCCTTCTCTCCTGACAGTCTTCGAGACAAAAGACCCCTCTCCTCAAACAGCAATGTTGGCTTGTGAAGGCTGCCATCCAGAGTAGTGCAGAGAAGTTGATGTGCTCTTTTAGCTCTAGGGTCGAGTCCAGGCATCCATATTTTTTGTTTCTTAGGTAATGATTCTACAGTGAGGCCAGCATCAAGAGCTTCTTTCATGTTTGGCCCAATTCTCTACTGTATTTGGTGCCTATATTTGAAAAATTAGAAAGCTTTTGATTGAGAAATAGAAAGCAGAAGAACTTGCAAGGCATGTCAGAAAGACAACACCAGTGTGTCTATAACACCAAATGAACCTGTTTATCCTTAACAAGGTGGGTTCAATTAAAACTGAGGATCGCAAACTTCATGCACATTAGAATCACCTCATGAACCATTTTAAATCCTGATGTCCTGCCATACTCCATACCATGTAGGTCAGAACCTTAGGGAGCGGGACCCAGGATGTTCTCCCGAGAAGGCTCCCAGACTTGTTCCTCATCCACTGAGTCAGTTTCCTTTCACCAGATTACCAGATGTCCAGGCAATTGCCAAGAGCGGCAAGGTTGAGAACTACCAATTTAGGATCTTTTCATTTTGCCATCTAGCCAGGCAAGACATTTTGAATCAAATCCTTTAATATGCAATAGACCAGGACTTAAGGGAGTACAAAAGAGGGTCATTTCGTTCAAGGTGGTGGGTAGGGGAGAGGCCAGGGAGAATGGGAGTAAACGAGCAGCTTCCTGAGGACAGTTCCTAAATGGAATGTTCAAGGTGGCCATGAGCAGAGGGTATCCCAGGTAGAGGGAACAGCTTGAAGGAGCCAAGAGGTGTGAAAGTCCATGGCACATGAAGCCCTGCTGTGTGCTTTTCATGGCACATGAAGCCCTGCTGTGTGCTGTAAGGCCCAAGAGAACAGAAATGGGGCTGAAAGTAAAGCCCCAATTAGGAAGCGATGGCTGTATCCAAGGGCTGGGCTTTTTCCACCAGAAAGGGGCATGCTGAACATGCAAGGGAGTGCTTGGAGCAATTCCGCATTTTAAAGAGGGGACTCTGGCACATTTTGACTGAATTTGAGGGTCATAAAGCCTAACTTAAAGGAATCCAAGAGAGAAATTACAAGGACCAAACTAAGCCCATGGCAGCAGGAAGAGAGTAGACAGGTATAATTGGAGATCTTAGGGTATGGGATTTGGTGACTGACCCAGTGTGTCCTGACTTTCTGGGTTGAGCAGCAAGGCGAATGAATGGTGGGGTGTGAACTGAAGAAGGGAATATCTGAGAGGCTCTGATCCCAGGAAAAGAAGAAGTCTGTCTGTGCACCTTCTTGGAAGAGCATCCTAATTATCATAGTTATAACATGTGATGGGTTTTCAGATGCACTCCAGGGCCTGGGACTCAGCTGCTGTTGCGAGAGCTTAGCTGAGCACCTCCTCAAGCCCATGACTCTAAAACTGCACAGCCATTTAGGGTGCCTGCTGGAATTCTTGATTATATTTTAGGATGATCACTCTCATTTCATCCAGAACTCAGATGAGCCCAAGAAAAACTCCTCCTTCAGTGCTTGCTGGAATGTGGCTTTACATCCCATTCTCAACCTCAGAATTCCAGGACCAGAGCCCCTGCAGTTCCAATCAAAAGGGAGGGCTTGGACTCATTATGAGCCCCAGCCCAGGGGACAAGTAGGTGGCCTAATAGACTGTGCGTCACAGATGGGTCCATATTAATTCTATAGCAGTAGGTGGCTCTGACAAAGAAGAAGGAAAACGGGGAGGTTAAAGACCCTACACCCAAACCTTTAGGTCATTCTCCAAAGCCTGAATCTCTGGAGATGAGCTGCATTAAGCTGACTTGAGCTGAATCAGACTATACCAGGTCAGTTAGTAATACTACATCACCTGGAGGGCCTCACCCAACACTCTCCTCTAGAAAAACAATGAGAATGGTGATGTAAAATGCTAGCAAGTGAATTAACTGCTCCCCAAACTTTATGCTATTTTAACATTCTGTGGTCATATTGTTTTTTGTTTTTTTGGTAAACGCTGACAAATGCTGAGAATTTTGTCAAAACAGACCAAACTGCAATCATGCTGTGTTACACTGACATTATTCATACTTGCTAATGATTAACTCCCTTTGACACTGTAGTGTTGTAGAAGGCAGAGTTGAACAAACAGCTTCAGGGGGCCCAGAAATGAGTTACACGAGACTGGGCCAACTGACTTGGAAGAGCTCCAGTGCTATTTCCCTAGTTTAGACTTGTCCTAAGGGGCATTTCCATTTGGGGACCTGAAGTCCTGGAATTCCTTCCTCTTCCTGGTTCAACAAAACTCTAATTTATTGACCTGCAGGGCACAGTCTAAGACATCTGTTAAGTTTGGCATTTCCTTGACCTGTACAGAGAATTCTGTTGAGTAAAAATGGTTTGCCTTTTTCATTCCAGTTTTTGTAGTGTGCATGCATCCCGACTCTGATCTAAAGGAAGTATCTTCTTACAAGCCCAAGAAACAAAAGCGTTTTGCTTTTTTTGCATCAAAGCTGCTCCCTTTGGAGCATCACCTCAGTGCAGTCTTCTCTTTTCAGTGTGACAAAACTTTGGATAAATATCCAAGAATCCTTCCTTTTCTGTACGAGGAGAAAAGAAGAAAGTGTATTGAACAGCAATTTTTTGTGCTTTGCATGAAGAAAATCAGCTGCAAGAATGTGAGAAGATTTCGGTATACAAGCCAAACAATTGCTTCATGAGCACTGCCTAACAACTCATGTTCACCTTGGAAGAAAAAGGTAACGAAACATAAACAAACTTTGGAACGAAGGAGAAGGAACAGAAACGCTTACAAAGCTCCCACCCTGCACAGGCGGCAGACACAGCTACTGACAGCCCAGGCAATACTTGGCAGATGTCGGAGACGGAGGAAAGAGAGGCTAAAGGTGATTCGTTCTCAACTTCAAATGAGAGGTCCCCTGGGTAACACTTAATATTGCTTCATCTCTGATTTCCTATCAGCTGCCTTTGCCATAATGGGAGATGTCCATGGGAATTAAACTGAAAAGAGGCCTGGGGTTAAATCTCTATAGTCCTTCTGTCAGCTAAGGAGAGAGATGGGAAACTTGCACAGGGCTGGTGGGCTCCCCACCCCTCCTTTTTATCAGGAACAGGCTCCCCTAACTTTAAAAAAAATGAAAAAGCTTTTATCCCAAAATCAGAGATTTATTTTTTAGTATATCCAGATCAAAAGGAGAAATAATTCCAATTTGTTTATAGAAAATGCAGACATGCCCAGGGGTGATGATAAATTGAGATCTAGACTTCATGTGGGATTTGAGGCTGCCCAGCTTACAATAATGCTAGACTATTTGCAGTGTCTTTAATGCAATGTCCTCAGACCTTTCAAAGCCAGTATAATTGAAAATCGTAGGCAGGGGAAGATTAAACTGTTTGATCAAGGATAGGAAGAGATACTTTTTCACTGAAGTTTAAGAGGATCCAGGAAGTTGGGGGGGAAAGGCAAAAAGTAGACTTTTGTCTATGCATAAGAATTTCAGGAGTGAACACATAACACTACATAAACTTAATAATCTAAAATGTGAAATATAGCTTAATGTTTGATGAAAAAAGGAAGCTATTTTCTTATATTTTCTGTACTTAAGTATTGAAAGAAAGCAAAATATATATTCTTTTTTTTTTTTTTTTTGAGACGGAGTCTCGCTCTGTCGCCCAGGCTGGAGTGCAGTGGCCGGATCTCAGCTCACTGCAAGCTCCGCCTCCCAGGTTTACGCCATTCTCGCCCGGCTAATTTTTTGTATTTTTTTAGTAGAGACGGGGTTTCACCGTGTTAGCCGGGATGGTCTCGATCTCCTGACCTCGTGATCCGCCCGTCTCGGCCTCCCAAAGTGCTGGGATTACAGGCTTGAGCCACCGAACCCGGCCCAGCAAAATATATATTCTTAAAACATATGATTATACATTTTTGGTATGTTTCTAAAGTACACGATAGAGTCCACTGAGAAAGAAGAAAGAGAACCTGTTTATGGTTCACATTAAATTAACTAACAATAATCAAAAGTATTACACTTGGTAGAAGGTCAAAGATACTGCCCCAGTGAGTCATTTTCTTTCAGATTTCCAGCCGTGGCAATGAAATACATCGACCTGCCATACTAATTTTTTCTGTAAACAGCTACGAAGACTGGAGTGCAATCTACAGTTAGAGAGAACAGCTAAGTGGTGCTTGCCCAGATCTGAACCATCAGATTGGTTTTCATGGGCATCCTTAACTATACCAGAGTCATCCAGCAAAACAGAGCAGGACATTCCCTCTGTCTCATGTGGTTTTGCTAATTGAATGCAGACTAGTGCCGGGTCCTTCTTAAATTTATCCTAAACCCTGTAGCCATTTGCAGTGGTAAGGAAGGGTTGGAAGCCAAGATTTATCTGACTTTAAGACTTCTTTCAACTTTTTATGTCCTGCCCCAAATAGCAATTTTATGAGAGCATTGACAGGGAACTCAGGTGGGATCAAGTTTGGCTGCAAAAGGAACGAAAACAATGAAGAATCTGATTGTGAAAGTAAGAAATGTATATGAAAAAATCCACACTTATATTGGTTTGCTAGGACTACCATAACAAAATTCCACAGACGGGGTGGCTTCAACAACAGAAATTTATTTTCTGACATTTTGGGAGGATAGAAGTCTGAGATCAAGGTGGCAGCAGGGCTGGTTTCTTCTGAGGCCTCTCTCCTGGGCTTACAGATGGCCGCCTTCTCACTGCGGCCTCACATGGCCTTTGCCCTGTGTATATCTATGTCTTAACCTATTCTTCTTATGAGGACACCAGTAATATTGAATTAGGTCCCACCATAATGACCTCGTTTTAATTTAATTACCTTTTTAAAGACTTCATTTCCGAATACAGTCACACTCTGAGTTACTAGGGGTTAGGACTTCAATATATGAATTTGAGAGGACAGAAATTCAGTTTATAACAACAGTTAAACACGCTAGTATCTCCACAAGGGACCACTGCAAAGAAGAAAGGGAAGTACAGACTCAGAAACTTGAAGAACTGCATGGGGTTTATTTGGAGCAATTCGATCTGCCACACATGTAGCTAAAAGTTACCTGCACTTGAGATGAAAAAATTCGAGTCCTGCTTTCCACCCCCCAAGACAAAACACCCAAATTCATCCCTGAAGTGTGGTTAGGTGGCTTTAGAACTAAACAGGACCACAAAGAATCATGCTCCATCCTTTCTACATGAAAGAGAGGTAAGCATTTGTTCATCTGTGTGGGTACCTTCTGTGGCCAATGAGAAACATGGATGCCACTTGGCATAGTACCTGGCACATGCAGGCCCCTCAGTAAAGCTTCTTTGTATCATAAGTATCTGATTTGAAACAGGTATAGGATGTGTAATTACAAATATTGCAAATAATTGTTTTTAAGAATTCAGAAAACCTATGCCTTCCCAGGGTCAGATGACAAAAAGGCATTTGTTTCCTACCCCGCTTCCCTTTTTACTATTATTTCATCAAGTAAACATGTATCCAGCAGTGACTAAACTCCTGGAACCATACTAGGCACTTCAGATAGTGTCTACCCTGGAGGTAGTCACAGCCTAGGAAAAAAGGCAGATATGAAAACACATCATTAACCAACTAACAGACAAAAGCTACAGTGCCGGTGTGATGGCTACTTTTATGTATCAACTTGGTTCCGCCAGCATGCCAAAATATTTGGTCACATAGAATTCTGGGTGTTTGTGTGAAAACGCTTTTTGGTTGAGGTTAACATTTAAACTGGTGGACTTTCGGCCAGGTGTGGTGGCTCACGCCTGTAGTACCGGCACTTTGGAAGGCCAAAGCTGGCAGATCGCTTGAGCTCAGGAGTTCAAGACCAGCCTGACCAACATGGCGAAACCCCATCTCTCCTAAAAATACAAAAATTAGCCGGGTGTGGTGGCGCATGCCTATAATCCCAGCTGAGGAAGGAGAATCGCTTGAACCAGGGAGTGGGAGGTTGCAGTGAGCTGAGATCGTGCCACTGCACTCCAGCCTGGGTGCAGTGACAGGGCGAGACTCTGTCTCAAAAAATAAAT
>NW_012114932.1:10371253-10373496 GCF_000951035.1 Colobus angolensis palliatus | reverse complement strand
CTGGGATTACAGGCTTGAGCCACCGCGCCTGGCCTCTCCAAGAATTATTTTTCATTTCATGCTTCCATTCTGATACTCTTTAAGATTAACATGAGCATATCTAGTATCACCTAGATAACTGCATAGAACCAGAGTACTTTCATATAACGTTAACATCTCCCATTGCATTTATGCTGATGATCAAGTTTGCAAGAAATCACATTAAAATCATATCTAGAAACGACATGATGAGAGAATTTTAACACCACACAGCATGCCCTGTGCTGAATTGCCCAATAGTTAAAGAAAGGAGAGGGACATGCATATAAACACACACACAAAGATTCATTCATTTTTTTTTTTTTAAGATCTTGATATTTCAATAAGCCTAGAAAATGGTAGATTTAAACTCATATCCAGCTGGGCACAGTGGCATGTTCCTGTGGTCCAAGATAGTCAATAGGCTGAGGCAGGAGAATCTCTTGAGCCTGGGCAACAAGGCAAGACCCCATCTCTTAAAAAAGAAAAACCACACACACACGCACACACACACACACATACACACACGCACACACACACAACAGAAATCCTTTACCTGCAGACACCTAGAAATGCTACATAAAAATGGAATAGTTGAGCTCTGAAAGAAGAAAAAGAGGGAGAGACAGGCCTGTTGATACTAGAAATAAAAATGAAACTGAATCTTGATTCTGGCAATCACTCATGCTGATGAATAAGCGTGGGGCGGGATAGGGGAAGGGGACTAATTGAAGGCAGTGAAGCCTAAAGTCTTAAGTTTTATAATGAATAGAGAGTTATACAACGTAGAAAGCTGGAAGTGTAACTCATACATAAAGTCACGTCTTGGGCCAGGTGCAGTGACTCATGCCCTTTGGGAAGCCAAGGTGGCCAGATCACCTGAGGACAAGAGTTAAAGACCAGCCCGGCCAAAATGGCAAAACCCTTTCTCCACTAAAATACAAAAATTAGCCGAGCACAGTGGCAGGCACCTGTAATCTCAGCTACTTGGGAGGCTGAGGCAGACAGAACTGCTTGAACCCGGGAGGCAGAGGTTGCAGTGAGCCAAGATTGAGCCACTGTACTCCCAGCCTGGGTGATAGAGCAAGACTCTGTCTCAAAAAAAAAAAAAAAAAAAATCACGTCTTGAAGGGCTGCAATTCTGGCCAAGTAAAACTAGAAAAACTCTGCGGGCTGTCTGGAACCCAACAAAGAATATCTCTGCTTTGGCTGCGTGTAGGGGAAAACATGTTAAGAGAAAGCAAAAGACTTGGCCTGGACCTCTGATGGGTTTGAAGTCTGAATGCTTTTCTTCACAAGGACTGGGAAATCCCAAGTCAATAAAATATCACATATTTGCTCACAACTTTGTGGCACCTTGCAGAAGACATGCAAATCCCTTTTCAAAGGATGTTACTGCATCTTTGTCACACAGAATTTTCACTTTAAAATGTGCAAGTCCTGTGTAAAATGAGCCCACTAGAAGAAATTACAAGAGAGAGTCAGCAGACACAGCAGAAGCACTGAGTGGCCTAGAACGAGAACTAATGAAATCATAATCTCAGAGCTAATATGAAAAATATGAAAAGTATATTTAAGCTGATTAAAGACATTAAAAAGCATAAAATAAACAAAAGAATATAAATGACAAAAAATAGATTTGAAAAATAATTAAATAGACGCCCTAGGGAAAAATATATCAAAATTTAAAACTCGATGAGTTAAAGAACCAATTAGATGCAACTGAAAAGAATCATTAATGAGTAGCTATGAAAAAGTTAACCAGAATAGATCCTAAAATTATAGATATTTTAAAGGATAATGATGAAAAATTAAGACATTTAGAAGAGAATAAAAATGTTTAACAATCTATTAGGAATTTAGAAGAAAAGAATAGAGTGTCAAGGAGAGGCAAGATTTGAAATGATAATGGCTGAGTATTTCTCAAAAGTGATTGAAGGGATGACTTCTCAAATGAAAAAATATGAGTCTTAATCAGACTAACTAAAGTAAAAATGCTCTTTGATATAATACACCACTGCGAAACAGAAAGAGAAAATCATAAAACTAAAGTAAAACAATAGGCGAGCCTAAAAAGAAAAACATTCAGACTGGCAATTGACTTCTTAGTAACAAAAGTAGAGACCAGAAGATAATGGAATAATTTCTTCAAAGTGCATAAAAAAACAAGAATTCTTTAACCACCTAAACTACCATTCAGTAGTGAGGGTATTGAAATATATACA
>NW_012114932.1:10324990-10370348 GCF_000951035.1 Colobus angolensis palliatus | reverse complement strand
ACACACACACAAAATTGAAAAACAGTCACTAAAAGAATAGAAATCAAATGTTTAAAAGAGGATAAAGGGAATTTTTTTTTTTTTTTAAGTAGAAAAGATGGTAAGAAGTACCAAAGAACAAGCAGGCAGTTGGAAAGCAAAAATGAGATGGTAGGAATTAATTTTAAATATCAGTAATTTCAACCAATCTAAATGGATCAAACTCCTCTGTTAAGAGACAAAAGCTCTCAGATTGGATTATTTCCATTTAAATGAAACATAGGGGCTATAGAACAGGACATAAAATGTCACAAAGGAAAACGCAGACTTCAGAAATGCAAGATATGGAGCGGCCTACAAGAAACTAACTTGTCTCTGAAACAAGTCAATAGCATGAAAGAAAAAAAAGGGGAACTGCTCTATATTAAAATAGTTTGAAGAAGTATAACAAATTAAATACATTGACCTTGTTTAGCTCTTGATTTAAATTACCAACCATAATAGGGCCAGGCACGGATGGTGCCTCATGCCTGTAATCCCAGCACTTTGGGAGGTCGAGGCGGGCAGATCACCTGAGGTCAGGAGTTCAAGACCAGACTGGCTAACACGGTGAAACTAAAAATAATAAAAATACAAAAATAGCCAGGCATGGTGGTGCCTGCCTGTAGTCCCAGCTAGTCAGGAGGCTGAGGCAGGAGAATCACTTGAACCGGGGGTGAAGACAAGACACAGACACAGAGGAGAAGCCGTATGAAGATGAAGGAAGTGACTAGAGTTATCAGCCAAGGAATTCCTGGAGCCACCAGAATTTGGAAGAGGGAAGAAAAGAATCTCCCCTAGAGAATCTTGTTCAGAGGGAGCGTAGCCCTGCCATCACCTTGATTCCAGACTCTCGCCCTGCAGAACTGTTAGAGAATACATTTCTGCTGTTTTAAACCAGCAAATTTGTGGGAATTTTTTACAGGAGCCCCAAGAAACTAACACATATACCTCTCTGCATAGTTGGTACATCAAGCCAACAAAAAGTAATAAAAAATACAAAAGATTTCAAGCGCATAGTCAGCCGTTTTTATCTAATGAGCACATGTGCAATCCTGCACTCAATTATTTGTTAAAATACCCCTTAGTTTTCATTGCACATGAATCATCTATATAAATTTGAGTCATATTGTAACAAAATGATTTGTCAATATTGTAGAGCTGAAATCATTTTTATCCTCTAAAAGAGCAGGTGCATTGCCCAAGTAAGAGGAAAATTGGCTTAGAACTTTCTGACCTTTTAGTATCCTAGAGACAGCTTGTCTTTTTTTCTGCTTAGGAGAGAATATAGTTCACTAATTAACCACAAATAAACAACTACAACCAGGCTCTTAGTTTTATCTATTTTCGACGACTCTTACAGGAATTAAAATTTTCAAGGACACACAGATTCCTTTGTCATTTCAAAGTAAGCACTCATGTTACAGGCATTGTCATCATTACTAGCCTCATAATTACTCTTAAAGTAACAGTCCCCAGAAGGAAGACGGTTCCCTCCCCCCCCGCCCCCCCTCCGTGTTGCTGATCAGCCCTGAGGCTTCATAAGTAAATACACACAAAGTTAACAAGCTTAAATAAATGTTGCGTGAATCAGATCATGCATTTTATATGCCTCTCTCACACACACACACAAAAGGTAGGTTAACAAGTATAACACAGTGAACATCCAGGGAGAAAAAAATAAAATAAAAGTAATTTTCAGAAAATAGCCCTACCTATCCTTCTTAACTAGTATACCAACAAAAAACAACAAGCAAAATATAGCAACATGATGGGAAGATACTGACAATATAAGCTGCCTTTTCCTTTCTCCTTGAATTGCATCATTCATACCGTTACTTCCTCGGGGCAAGGACTAGGTTATTATTTTTTGGCACAACTCTATTTAACCATGCAATGCGTGTGCACTTCCAGCTTGTAGAAATATTAGATAATTTTATTAAAAGAAAAAAATCTTCACACTTTTGCACCCTATTGTGTCTCCTGGCCCCCAGCAAGGAAAGAAATCTTTAGAACTGAATCCAGTTTGGAAGAAGGGATGTTTGCCTAGTGAAGCATAAAGTATATCCTAGGATATCTGGGAGAAAGGTCACCATACCAGGGTTTCCATTTCATCAACTATACACTGTCACGGCATTTCCTGGAGGGATTATGTAATGTATTTGGACAAAGACCTCTCTGGTTGCCCACTCTTAGTGAAAAGTAAGCTTTGGAAAGAACAGTTAAGGCATAAAAACACAATTCCTTAGGGCAGCTTTGCAGACAGAGCCAAAATGTCTCATGACCCATAAAATACGTTAAGTTCTAACCAGCCCTACCACGGAGAGTGTCAGAATCACATCGAACAGCATGAGCCACATCTGCCAGCAGACGTCACATGATGGGTTCCAAATTTCAGTTTAATTTTCATTCTTCCTCATATTGTGCTTTCTTTCTGAACTACATTGATTTCTTTTCAATTGTGACCTGGGCAGTTTTGCATGGGTGCCTTACATGGGTAAAATGGTACCTTCTGAAAAGCCATCCAGAATGTTAGGTAACATCAAATTCCTTGTGCCAAATTTTCAGAGAAAAAATATGCGGTATTCTAATTGCCCTTTCTGAAAACAATGATTTAAAATTTTCTTTTCCTTTCTGAAAGGGTCTTCCCAAGCTATCTGACCATAAACTGATGTGTTAATGCTATTCCTTGATTTGCAGGAACAGAGCAGTTAGAACCAAAAATCTTAAGTGAATTACAGCATGCAAGTGTCTCCTGAATAAAAAGAAGCACATTCCTTTAGGGAGGTAGACATCATAAGCCAGGCGTTGTTAATGAGTGAAGAGAAATGCCTAGAGCTTGTGCTGGGAGATACAAGTCTTGCAGTAAAAGGACTTAGGAGTTGCCCTGTCCCTCTGATGTTCCCTGGATCTGCAGCTGTAGAGCTTCTCCCTGGTTACTCCTATATCTGGACCATTACAACTTTCTTCTCCAGTAGATTCTCCATATCACTGCCAAAGGTTGTCTTTTTCCTCATTGTTTTCAACTACCCATACATTTCTGGGACCCTACGGCCATTTTCCATTGCCCTAGGCAGCAAGACTTAGACTCTAAGAAATTCAGCCCTGACAGTTCCTGAAGGCTCTACAACCAAAATATCCTATACTTCAAAGTCTCCCAAATGGTCTTTATTCCCTTGTTTTCTCCCTTCCTTCCTTTGTTTATTTTCTGCCTCTACTTCCCCTCCCCCCATAAAAAAAAGGAGAAGATATACAGTGCTCTACCAGTTATGCTGAAGTCACACTGGCCTCACGACACCAGCTCCTAGGCTCACTCTGCCCTCTCCAAGGTAAACAGTGCCTGAGCCCTTCCTGTCCTCTTTGGCAGCTTCATCAGCCACCTGAGAGCTGTCGCTGCCCAGTGCCAGCTTCCTTGTTCTCTGTCATCCACCTATCTCACCCCGACCCCACTGCGTTTCCCTAGTCCTTGGCTTTTTAGTGGGTTCCAACCAGAGTGCCAGGTGGTATACACATTCATCAGATAAACACGGTTTATCTCACAGGGGTGACCATTTTTCTCAAATTGAAGATGGGTGGAATGAAGGGAAAGGAATTAAGTAATTTATCTAAGTCATCTGAAACATAATTTTTGTAGTAAACAAACACGAATGTGTTACGGAGTAGAATGCAAAATCTACATTAATTTTTAAAATGAAAATGAGACTTCAAAGAAGTTTAGCATCTGTGGAGGGTGGCTTGTGGCGGCACCAATGGGTCTCTGCACTTGTACATTCTCACTTTTCTCAATCTGAGGGGCCAGGAGAGACACAGGAAAACACATGCCAAAATCCCAGGCTATTCTTGACTTATTAGTCAATTTCTTCCTTCACTGATTTGAGCACCTACTATGTGCCGGGCCCTGTGAATATAAATATGATTTAAACAAGTCCCTACCTTCAAGCAGCTCACAGTCTAGCAAGATTAATGCAAATAACCGGCTCTAACAGAATGTAATCACTTTTACAATAAAAGTATGTGCAAAATGTTATGGTATCACATATTGTTATACATAGCAATTAACCATTTCATATGTTTTTCTACCATATATTTTTCATATGTATCATATGTTTTTCTACCATATCTCCTACCAGCAACAAAGACTGCCTCAGGTGTTACATTTCTGTGTCTAATTAATTTACTTTGCATAGTACCAAATGCATATAGAACTCAATGCATTATTTTGATGCTGGGAAATGGTCATGGTTAAACACATTGTTGTTGATTGAATTGTATTCCCCAAAAAAGATATGCAGAAGTCCTAACCCCTAGTACCTCAGAATGTGGCCTTATTGGGAAATAGCGTCTTTGTGGAGGTAATCAGTTAAAATGAGGCCATCGGAGTGGCCTTAGCCCAATATAACTGGTGTACTTATAAAAAAGGAGAATTTTGGACACGTACACACAGAAGGAAGACAACAGGAAGACAGACAGGAAGAAGGTGGCCATGTGACTGGAGCGATCTGTCTACAAGCCAAGGAGCACCAAGGATTGCCAGAAAACACCAGAAGCTAGAAGAGTCAAGGAAGAGTCCACCCCTAGAGCCATTAGAAAGGACATGGCCCTGCCAACACCCTTGGTTTCGGACTTCCAGCCTACAGAATGGGGAGAAAATAAATTTCTGCTGTCTTAAGCCACCCAACTATTAATACCTGTCATGGAAGCCCTAATAAACTAATATACAGATGCATGTCATTTCAGTGTAAGTTTCTAATTTTTTTTGGAAAGTTAAACCTCGCCTTTGTCATTCTTGGCAACATTCTTTGCTTGAAGCTAACCTCCAAGTCATTTTCTCTACTGCAGTGGTTCTCAACGTGTGGTCGCTGGGCCAGCAGCATCAGCATCAGCATCAGCAGGGGGCTCATTAGAAATGCCCTACACTTCAGGTCCCAGCCCAGACCTTCTAAAGTCAGAAACTGTGTGAGCAAGCCCTCCAGGTGATTCTGGCTTGAGAACGATGGCTGTACTGAATGCATGGGCCAATCTCACTTTGCTTCTGAATCCTGTTCTATTCCAAGTATTAAGGATTATTAGAGATTAGTTCTCATCTCCCGAAATATCATAATAATAAAAATAAGCTACAGCTTTCATTATCATTGTCCCCAAGCTAAACCTCTAAAGATCCAACAGAGTTTCTTTGGAAGGGCTTTTAACTCCGTGATAGACAAAACTGGCAAATGAATGCAATGTAGAGATTTGGGGAATTTTCTCCCATGCTCGGCACTGGCCTGCTGCCTTCGAAGCACCTCAGTGCAGATGTTCTCATGCCACAGAATACCCACCCAACTCACCCGACTGCCCCATCCAGGCCTTGTCCTGTTGTTTCCCAGAATCCCAAATTTCCTTCTCTCTTCCTTCAATAAAATGTCCAGGCCGGGCGCGGTGGCTCACGCCTGTAATCCCAGCACTTTGAGAGGCCGAGGTGGGCTGATCACGAGGTCAGGAGTTCGAGACCAACCTGGCCAATATGGTGAAACCCCATCTCTACTAAAAAAGTACAAAAATTAGCCAGGCCTGGTGACGTGCGCCTGTAGTCCCAGCTACTCGGGAAGCTGAGGCAGAATTTCTTGAACCTAGGAGGCAGAGGTTGCAGTGAGCAGAGATTGCGCCACTGTACTCCAGTCTGGGCGACAGAGCAAGATTCTGTCATTCTGTCTTGGAAAGTAAAAAAAAAAAATCCATTCACTTGCAATTTTGGTCTCAAGAGAGTAGTTGGAGAAAAATACTGATTAATTTATAATTAAAATATTAATCACTAATGACCTCCCTCCTTAATTGATCCAGGTTGTATAATTTTCTAAGTTTTATTTTTTTCCAACCTCAAAGAACTCTATTTGGGAAGGTTTCGAGTACTGTGTCAAAATAAAATGAAGGTCTTTTGTTTGTTGTTTTTTTGGAGGGTAGGTTTGGAGACTGCGGTGGCCAGTGCCCTTTAAATGACAAGTTCATGGAGCAAACACTCAGCTAACACGAGGCCAGTCCTGTTTGGCAACTGCCTCCCATTCCTGGGTCAACAGCCCATCAGTCTGTTGACCTTGAAGCCATGGCACCAGGCTTATCCTTGTACTTTTGCTGCATTCCATATTGGGTGGGGTTTTGGTTTGGGTTTGTGTGTGTGTGTATGTTTTGTTTTTTGTTTTTATTTTTTTTAGATATTTCAATTTCTTAACAGGAAATTTTAGCTGCTGACTTGAATTTAATTGAAGTATTTTGTATGTACACCTTGAGACCCTCAGGCTAGGGTATATTTTTAATAAATCAAACAAATAAATTCCAAGTTTGTACTAACTGAAATGTCCTCATGTCTTCAATGATGGCCCTCTAAACAAAAATACTGAAAAATGCAAGAATAATGCTGCCTTAGTGGCAAACATATATATGAAAAGCAGCCCAGATTTTAAAAGAGAAAAAATTCATGGCCTAAATTTTCCTGGAAATTAATCCCAGTTCCAACTTCCAGAGATCACTCTGAACCGAAAGCCCCAAATAGGAGGAAAGGGAAATTGGTGTGTAATGAACATTGTGCCAGGTGCTTTATTTCTTTGTGGGACAGTTGGGTTAAGTGATTTCAACCAATCAGATACAGCTCCCTGAAGAGAAACTCCCATTCCTGGTCAAACTGTAGGACTGACTCAGGTTTGCATATAATGCATCAACCAAAGTTAGGCCATTGTAACAGTCAGGATATTCTTTTAAATAACCAGAGGGCTTTGTTGTCTCTTAGAATTGGAATGTCAAGTGGGAAGGTAAGTTTCAGGGGCTGTTTGATTGAGCAACCCAAAAATGTCATTAAGAAAAGATCCGGTTTCTTTCCATCTCTCCACCCACTCTACTTTTTACAAGTCAATCAACCCAAGTTGTCTTTTCATTTTGTTTTGTTTTGTTTTCATAATGACAAAATGGTGGCAGCCGTTCCAGACTTCATACTGACACGCCACAGCAGCTGGAAGAAAGACACTTTTCCTCTGTTGCCTCACTCAAAAGAGTGAGGAGACTTTTTTTGCAGAATGCCCCAACAAAACTCTTTTCTATTTGTTCTTTCATCTAATATTTACTGAGACTTACTATGTGGCAGGCACTTGGATTTTATTAGAAAACAAAACAAGATGTTTGCCTTCATGGAACTTCAGCAGAAACTTACATCTTAATGTCTTTTGAGTCTTATTTGAGCTGTCCCTTGACTTCTTAGGTTCTGGTAACCTCACTTTTTCCCTTTGTCCCACAGACTTAGGTGTGGTATCTGTTTTTAGCCATTAGTGATCTCTGGTTACCTGAGTGTTCCCTTTTTTCTCTCTTAAACTTTCAAAGAACAAATATGTATCTCCTTTCTGAAAGGGATCCTGACTGATAAGGGATGAAAACCTAAACAAATATCTGTTTGCAATGAGAAAAAGTTGGGAAGGTGAAAGCAAAGCCTGAGTAGGAACCCAGTCTATAATCACCAGATGATTTATCCCCAGCTGGGACACTGCCAAGCAAAAGGCCATGGCTCAGCTATACTAATAGAAATTGAGGACTGATTTCTGTAAAAGTGGCGCATATCTAGGCAAAACCGGTAAATTTATCCCTAGGCATCTATCTACATGAATGGGTTTGTGGTGAACAGAAAGAAACCTTCTAGGAGAAGTTTTCTGAATAGGTACCCAGTGGCAGAGAAGGTACCAAAGGAGGGAAGGAAGAAGGAAGAGATTGTATAAAGAAAGCACAGTGACGTTTCCTCTGTCCACTCACAGGGTCTAGGTCTGCCCCCCATAGAGAGACAGGGAGAGGGCTGGCCAGAGAAGACAAGCAACACTACTTGAAGCCCAGGTGACAGCTGGCTGGAGCGTTCTCTGACTCTGAACTCTGTGGGGTCTGGCTCATTCTCTCTTTGGGCCCACTTTATCTGGGCTTTCCTCTCATCATTCCACCAGAACTGCTCTTGTAAAGGCCACAAATGACCTCCGTGCTGCCAAATCCGTCGCTCAAATGTCAGTTCTCATCTGACTTCAATATCAGCATTGCTAATCTTTTGTTTTCTTCTCCAGAAGCTTGTATTTTAGAGACATTCAGCTGCTCTGAATGAGTGCCAAATAGCTAAAGGAAAACTAAACCATCATCTAATCCATTTGACTAATAAGAGTGATGACAATAGTAATAGCTGACATTATTGAGCATTTACCATGTGCCAGACAACATTCTAAGCACCTTATGTGGATTATCTCATTTAATCCTCACTGCAGTCTTGTGAGATAAATGCTATTATTATCTTCATTTTATAGATGAGGTCTCTGAGGTACAGAAAGATTAAGTAACTTGCCAAAAGTCACACAACCAGTAAGTGGTAGAACCAGGAAGTCTCTGTATTTCCATTGTTTGAACTCAAGCGAATCGAATTCCCTATCAGAATTTTCAAATTGTCATCCGCATATGTTTTGGTGATGTACATATCAGAAGGAGAGAGAACTGAGTTTAAGGATGTCAGGTTCTTAGAAAGATCACCACACTATTCTGCCTCCTCCACACTACTGTGTTAGTTCAGACCATGGCTGGCCATGGTGTACTGACCTGCAGTCAGAGGAGTCAGAACACCATTCAGAGGGACCCGGAGGAGCGTGCAGTCCAGCAGACAGAAGGTCTGTGGATGACCAAAGACATTCAAGAGGCCCGGGGTTCACAGAGCAGGACAACAGGAAATCTCAGGAGTGGATGATGTTCTCATCAAAGGCCAATGGAGACATCCACTGGAGGGTTCCAGGGACTGAGACACCAGGTTGAGGTTCAGAAGTAGAACTGTTACCCCTGAGAAAGGAACTGGAAGAACAAAGCAAAATAGGAGCCCTAGTGGGAAAGATGTTTCAGCAGATTATAAAAATTGAGACTCAGGAGCAACATACAAAGCATAAAACCATAGGCTCCAGGAGGGCGGGGAACCTGTTTGTCCTGCACCATCATATTCTCCTACACGACCTGGCACACACCCCATACTATTCTATGACTTCCAGGTATCTAGTCTGAAACCGAAGGCCTGCCACCAATAGCATGGTCAAGTTCATATTCAGTGGATACTGAGCACTACAACAGGTGTTGTGCCAGCTTCTCTCATGCTGGGTCTAGGAGCACTGGACTAGGAGTTCTTGAATGTCCCTAGCTAAGGATATACACATACTAAAGACCAGGCTGAGGCTGGATCCGCAGTCTGTAGTCTTAGCAGCCAACAGAGAAGGCATGTGAAGGATAAAAACTAGATACATCAAGCAATTTCCTTTTATCTTTCTTTCCAGAAGTATTCTTCATATTTCTAAATTTTTATATAATTGTTCATTCAAGTCATACTGCCGGCAGAGGCTGAATGTATCACCAAGCACTCTCAAAGTCTGATAAAAACTGATCGGATAGTCTGATGTTTTTTGAATAACCTTAACAATGAAATCAATTAAGATCAGAAGCAGATTGTTTCCCCAGATTTTTTTTTTTTTTTTTTTTTGGTAAATATCCTTTATGTATTGATTTTGACCTGGCTAAAATGTTACTATACATTTTTAACCATTGTTGAAATACTCCATAAAAATGACTAAATACTAAAACTAAGTGACATCAGGATTCAAAACAAAATCAGCTAGTTAAAAAGGACTCATTCACATAAGTACAGAAGCACCTTTTGGTTTTATTATTGGTTAATTATTGCTTTATTGTTAATATGGTTAATATATTGACTTCCTATTATTCCACAATGTAAAATCGTGCAAAACTGTGAATTAGTTACAGCAAAACTTCCAGTGCTCTTAAAATATATTTTGTTTCTTTGTGACAATGGTGCACTTCCCTTTTTTGTTGGTTTATCATCCCATGAACCATAAAGTCCCAGTCTCAGTGACTGAATCTTTAACTCCATGAAGTCTCTGCATCATCAGAAAGTTCATGTCACTCAAAGGGTGACACGTAGAACAGTGGTCCCCAACCTTTTTGGCACCAGGGACCGGTTTCCTGGAAGACAAATTTTCCATGGACAGGGTGGTGGGGATGGTTTTGGGGTGAAACTGTTCCATCTCAGATCATCAAGCATTAGATTCTCATAAAGAGTACACAGTCTAGATCCTTCACATGCACAGTTCACAATAGCTTCGTGCTGCTCTGAGAATCTAATGCAACTGCTTATCTGACAGGAAGCAGAGCTCAGGTGGTAATGTTCGCTTGCCTACCACTCACCTCCTGTTTTGCAGCGGCTTCCTGACAGGCCATGGACTGGTACTGGTTTGTGGCCCTGGGGTTGGGCCCCCGAATGTAGAGTCAACTGTCCTGGCTCATAGAATTCCACTTTAACCTTCTCCATCTTATTATTTCCATCTGACCAAAAATACTTCCATTATAAAGAATGATGAAACAAGAGAATACATCAGATAAGTTAATTTAAAACACTGTAGTTCTAAATTTGAATTGAAAGTAACAGTATAAATTCAGTATAAACTGAAACATTGGAAAAGAAATTTTAAGACAACTAGAAACGTGAACACTGACTGGATATTTGGTAATACTAAAGAATTATTGCTAAATCTCTTGGGTATGATAATGATATCATAGTTGTGTTTTTTTTAACGGTCTTTATCTTTCAGAAAACCATACAAACATTTTCAAATAAAATGATATGATGCCTGAGATTCTCTTAAAAATACTGCAGGTGTGGAGGAAGCAAGTGTTGAACTTGGATAATGGGTATGTGAGTGTTAACAGTACTAAACCATCTCTCTCTGTATGCTTCTACTCCTTCTGCATCTCAATTTTGTTAATTTTCAATGAGGCCAATAATAGTCATAAGATTATTTTTATATATATATATATAAATATGCGTGTGTGTGTATATACATATACACACACATACTGAAGTAGCTTGAGTATGACTGGAGAGTCATACTTGCCTAGAGGCTCAACCATGTTTTCCTCCAGAAACTCTCTTCATATGTTTTTGCAAATTAAGATACTTAATTCTCTTGCTTTCAAATAATCTTAATTCTTTTGCTTTCCACTATCATAGGGTTTCCCTCCACAGATTCACCTCATCCTCCTCTTTCATTTATAGAAAGCAGGTTGAATCAGATTGAATATGAATAAAGAGAATCAAATTAGACAGCAATCCAAAAGGAAGTCAATTAGACATGTCATTTTGAAGGGTAGAAGAAGTGGTAAATGCTGGCTTATTGTACTAGTCCATTTTCAAACTGCAATGAAGAAATACCCAAGGCTGGGTAATTTATAAAGAAAAAGAGGTTTAATGGACTCATATTTCCATATGACTGGGGAGGCCTCACAGCCATGGCAGAAGGTGAAGGAGGAGAAAAGCACCTCTTACATGGCGGCAGGCAAAAAAGCATGTACAGGGGAACTGCCCTTAATAAAACCATCAGATCTGGTGAAACTTATTCACTGTCATGAGAACAGCATGGAGAAAAACCCACATCCGTGATTCAGTCACCTCCCACCAGGTCCCTGCCTTGACACGTGGGGATTATAGGAGCTACAGTTCAAGATGAAATTTGGGTGGGGACACAGCCAAACCATATCACTTACTTTTTTAGTTTCTAAGGAACGTACTGTTTATTACTAGTCTTCAGTACTAGAGAAAAACCTTTGACCATCATATAGCATAAGATAGCCCTAATTCTTCTGTGCATCTGGGGAAATGTTACTTCTGCAATCTCTAATATGCGAAAGGCTGAGGAGCATTACTGTGTCTCTTGTTACACTTCCAGAATTTTCCCTCCAATCCCTTGAGTTACCAGCAGTTAGCATTCATTAAGAAGTCAAGGCCAGGCATGGTGGCTCATCCCTGTAATCCCAGCACTTTGGGAGGCTGAGGCAGGTGCCTTGCTTGAGCCCAGGAATATAACACCAGCATGGGCAACGTGGCAAAATCCTATCTCTGCAAAGCGGTGAGGATCACCTGAGCCTGGGGAGGTTGAGGCTGCAGTGAGTCATGATCGTGCCACTACACTCCAACCTGAACAACAAAGTGAGACCCTGTCTAAAAAAAAAGAAAGAAAGAAAGTCAATACCTGAAACAAGTTTCCGAGGGCTAACTTCAGTCCACTAATGTAAACAATAATAATAATAATAATACAAATGATTTCCATTTTATGTATAGGAAAACGAATGTTAAAGAAGGTTAAATAATTTTTCCAAGAAATTCAATAACCAGTGAGAAACAAAGCCAGGATTCAACCCCAATCTCGCTTGATTCAATGTCCATGCTCTCCGCCATGCTCAGACCTCCTTCAAACTTAGAGAAGCTACTCCAGGGAAGTGCACACCATGTTCTCTCTTTAAATGCATGACCACAGATTCTCAGTAGGTGCTCAACTCTGTTGGGAAATCCTGCTACGCTCCTCCATTTAGGTCAGTCCCTCTCTATTATCTATCATCTATAATAAATAAAAATCACAATACTGCCCTTTACCACACATCTCCCTCCAACTACTGCCCCATTTCTCTGCTCTCCTTCATAGCAAAATTTCTTGAATGAATAGCCTCCTTTTCCTTCCTTTCTTTTCTCTGCTCCCCTACTACAATGAGGCATCCATCTCACAATAGAAATTGCTAATGTCATAGGTTCTAATGACCCCCATCTTCCCAAAGTTAGTGCAAGATCTTCTCAACCAACATCAACCACTCTCAACACAGTTGATCATACCCTCCTTGAAACTCTCATCTCTTAGTCTCCATGACACCAAACCTTGGTGCACCTAGGCAGGAATGAGGGTTGGGTGAATTCAGGGCATAGAAAGAAAACCAGTGTGGCTGGAGGGTACAGAGTGATGGGAGAGCAAGATGAGGTGTTTGAGGTGCTAAGGAGACATAGCATCATGTGAAAATCTAAAAGGTGAAGGGAAGAATTTGTGAGGCTTTAAGGGGATTTTAAGCAGGTGACCAGTGTGTTCTTCAAAGGTCACTCCAGCTGTTTGGCAAGTGGACCATGCAGGCAAGAGAGTAGGAGCAGGGAGAATTAGAAGGCTCATAATACATTCTAAAGAAGTATTTGTAGGCTTGAATTAAATTGGGAAGAAGAAGGAGGGCACCAGTAAGCAGAAATGTCTGGAGGACAGAAACAAAGCCAAAGACTGCAACTCCAGGCAGCAGATAAAGTGCTCTAGGAATTAGTGAGGGGACAATCTCACCCGTGGGATTCAGCCCAGTTTCCAGTAAACCCAGGAAATTGCCAAATGAGGCCCCCTGTCCAGAGGTGGCCGTGGAGTTCAGTTGCTCCTCTAAGTGGTGAGTAAGCTGCCTTCTTCAGCACCTACAATTCCTATCAAGTAATGTTCAGCAGCAGGAAGAATTTGACTCATTATCTTCCACTGTATCTGTCATGTCACATTACTCCTAGGGCCCTGACAGAACACTCTAGAGGCATGATGCATTATGACTTGACACCAGTTACCCAGTGCTGTACCTCATTAGAGGGAGCAGGGAAGGCGTGAGCTAGGGGTAACCTATCTTTGTACTATCCCAACTCTCTCCATGACTTCATTAGTCTCTTGATCTTTTTGTGGTTGTCATTAGGGGCTCAGAGTTTTACGTCCTGGTCAATTTCCAAATGACAGCTTTTAGTGTCAAAGTGATCAAGGAGAGCTGCTTTCCCCTCCCCCTGTGACAGCGGCAGACAATCACAGGAAATTGATCATGTTGGATAAACTCACCTGATCCTAAAAATGATATTGGCTTCATGCTCCAGGGCAGGGCAAAAACAACTGAAAAATAATTGCCAGTACACCCCAGAGGGAAATTCTTTCCCTTCCCCAAATTTGACAATCAATCTAATCCAGTACACGTGACTAAAAATCACTGCTGTAAAGAACGTAATTCCATTTACACACCAAAGACGCCATGGCAGTTTGGTTTGAACAGGGGGTCATTCTGTCTAGGCTTTTATTTTTCTTCATTAGAGACTATATTTGCAAAACTAGCAAGGACATACAATACTAAAATAACAATCACATTTAGGACAAAATAAGCATGTCTTAATGCATGCTCTTACCAATCTTAGATTAACTTGTCTTTAGCCGTGTTTTGATCATTCCTTCTCAATTAAAAACATTACAAAAACAAAATCTATATGCATCATTGCAATGTTCTTTTCCACCTAGTCTCAGAGTTAAATGTGCTAGCTACCTTCAGAAAACACTCAACATTGTGTGTTACTTTAGGCTTTTACAAATGGAAAGTCTCCAGATGAGTTTATTCATCTCTCTGGAAGTGAGGAATCAACGTGACCAATATGATTCAGAGAGAGAGAAAGACTTTCTGTAACCAGGAAAAACAGTTTACATTCCTTTACATTTAAACTCGATGCAACCAGGGCTTTGAATTTTTATATTCCTTGAATTCTTAGGGAAGTACTGGGGAAGGCACTTGGGTAAAGTTGCTCTTTAAATTAGTATGAGAGCGTTCATTTAGAGATTGTGACCCTATAGTGCGTGCTTCTGTCTTGAACATATTCAACTAAATACGGCATGTCTACTCATCACTTAAGAGTACCTGGCTGGGTGCAGTGGCACACTCCTGTAACTAGCACTTTGGGAAGCCAAGGTGGGCAAATCACTTGAGTCCAGTTGTTCGACACCAGCCTGGGCAACATGGCAAAACCCCATCTCTACAAAAAATCCAAAAAAAAAAAAAAAAAGAGTACCCAACTTTCTACAACAATATGGGCTGGTGCTCATTTGTATGTTATTAGAGTCTGTTTGATTTGTTGTTTTTCTTCTGAAACCTCTGCTCTCTCCCTAAGTCCTTCAAAGTCCAGAGGTCCTCACCTGCCATGAACCCGCCTCAGGGCCACCCACCATGCCAGTTTGCCACCACGCCTCCTGTCTGCTTTTTCCCAACTAGGAAAATGGTCCTGATTAGTGGATTAGTGTATAAGAAACCAAACTATTTGGGGGAAAAAAAGCCAGAGTTCTAGCAAATGAACCAGGATTAAATTTCAGAACTGTGTTTCCTGGACTCTACAAAATGTAGTTGGAAGGAGATTCAGTAGCCAATAAACGTACAAGAAACTCTGAAAGTGTTCAGCAAGGAGGTGAGTTGATAAAGGACGAGGGAGACATCAGAAGACACACGACAAGCTTGCCCAATGTCATCCAACGACAGCATCTAACTATAAGCAGTATGTCAGTAATACTTCCCATCCACAAAATATGGTCTGTTTTTATACCCGTGTATCTATCTATTTATTTACTCAGAAGATGAATGTATGTGTTTTTCGTCACATTTTCCTGAAGATATCAAAGGCCATAAAACTTAGAAAGTAAAAACTACAAATGAAAATTATGTGGTGTGCATGTTTTCTGGATTTGTTTTAGAGGGCTTAATAGGCAAATATTTTTGTCAAATGAAGGTTAAATTTACTTGGATATAGGGTGATCTAAGAGCGCAGAATGAATGGAGCTATGTCACCTAGTTAGGCAGTGTGGACTCAGGTAGGATCCTAGCTCTAGTATTGATTTCTTGTTGGGTAGGCAAGAAGGGTAGGCTTCTACTCCTTCTGCATCTCAATTTTGTTAATTTTCACTGGGGCCAATAATAACAGTCATAAGATTATTGTAAGGATTTAGTAAAACAGTATGTGTCAAGCAACAAGCATAGTTCCTAGCATACCTTAGGTGATCAATGGATAACTAGTTCTTTCCCCTTTTACCTCCAGTTAGATTTTAGACATATACAACAATCTAGGTTTACAACGTTTTTTAGAAGTCCGTACTTACATTATAGTATAATCTGTAACCAGCTTGAATATAACTACAAGATGTTTTTCCTTCATTCTAGATTCAGGTTTATGTCTTCCTCTTGCTTATTTGAGGACTAAAGTCAAAATGTCTATACCATCCTGTACAGTCACATATGGGTCTTGAGCACTTGAAAAGTGACTGGTCCAGCTTCAAATGTGCTATAAGTATAAAAACACACCAGATTTCAAAGACTTAGAACAAAAAAGAGAATGCAAAATATCTCATTAAGTTTTATAGTGATTAATTACTTTTATTATTATTATCATTATTTCAGAGAAAGAGCTTCTCTCTGTCTCCCAGGTGGGAATGTAGTGGTATGATTGTGGGCTCACTACAGCCTTGAACTCCTGGGCTCAAGCAGTCCTCCCACCTCAGCCTCTTAAGAAGCTAGAACTAGTGCCACCACACCCAGCTAATTTATTTTATTTTTAGTAGACACAGGGGCTCACTATGTTGCTCAGGCTGGTCTCAAACTCCTGGCCTCAAGATATCTTCCCACCCTGGCCTCCCAAAGTGCTGGGATTGCAGGCATGAGCCACCACACCTGGTACATTTTTTAACGACAATATTTTCTGTATAATGGGTTGAATCAAATCTATTATTAAAATTACCTTCACCTATTTCTTTTTCCCTTTTTAGTGTGACTATAGGAAAATCTAAAATTATATATGTATTTTATGTTATATTTCTATTAAACAGCATTAGTTTAGAGAGTAAAGACCCAGAGATATCCCAAATAAATCTCGAAAGGTGGGGCTGAGTGTGGTGGCTCACACCTGTAATCCCAACACTTTGGGAGGCCGAGGTGGTTAGATCACTTGAGGTCAGGAGTTCAAGACAAATCTGGCCAACGTGGTGAAATCCCGTCTCTACTAAAAATACAAAAATTAGCTGGACAGGGTGACAGGCGCCTGTAATTCCAGCCACTCGGGAGGCTGAGGTAGGAGAATCACTTGAACCGTAGAGGTGGAGGTTACAGTGAGCCAATATCACCCCACTTCACTCTAGCCTAGGTGACGGAACAACACTCCATCTCAAAAAAAAAAAGATATCTCAAACGGTGAGCTGTTGACCATGTTCACCCACAGCCCAAGGGCCAAACTCAGAATTCAGAGTCCACACACTTAGTGAGCTCAGTCCTCCTGTTGCTTTATGTCTGGCTTAGCTGACCACTCCCCTTCGGTTCCTGGTTTTTCTGACGATGAGAAGCAACCCACCACTGCAGGAAAAAAGCTAAACCAGGGCTATCAATCTAAATGAACCATACTCCCAGTGCTCAGTAGCATAGGTGATTAATGGGGGCTGCACTGGGCAGCCCAGTTCCAAAGAACAATACCCTCATATCTTCCTGAGTATAATAAGATAGTTCCCTCTGGTGAAATTGGGGTGGATTTTTACAATAGAAATATAGCCTCCCCCAAAAGAACCAAGCTCAAGACATTCCTCTAATCTTAACCAAGCCCTACATTTTTATGTGTTAAGATTACAATAAGGCCTGGCGCAGTGGCTCAGGCCTGTAATCCCAACACTTTGGGAGGCTGAGGCAGGCAGAGAGCTTCCTCTCAGGAGTTCAAGATCAGCCTGGGCAACATGGTGAAACCCCTTCGCTACAAAAAAACACAAAAGTTAGCTGGGCGTTGTGGCACATACCTGTAGTCCCAGCTACTCAGGAGGCTGAGACAGGGAGATCACTTGAGCCCAGGAGGTCAAGGCTGCAATGAGCCAAGACTGCGCCACTACACTCCAGCCGGGGTAACACAGTAAGAGCCCATCTCAAAATTGAGAACAATTACAATAACACCCTTAACTCAAATACTAGCCTCAATTTAATAGTTTAGGTTTGGCCTGGCAATGAGAAGTGTTGGTCTTATAATAGGCTTATAAAAGACTGATAGCCTAAGAGAAAGCAACCGAATTTCTCATTTGCTACTAGGCGCCAGATGTTGAATTTTAACCCTTGAAGAATTCAGAGGCACACACCTCAACTAATTGCACACTGGGTATGGAACATAGGAAAGAGTGGCCATGTAGGAGTCTGAATCAAAAGGGCTTTTTTAGGTTAAGTTGTTATTCTTGCCTTTCACTGAATGACAAAATATTTTTTTAAATCATGAAACACCATGCAGTGTGTATCTCAGGTGTCTAAGGCTCCATTAGTAGACCAGTTGTATTATGCAATGGTGTATAATCTACAAAACCACACTGGCTTATTTTACACTGAAGATTGTACATAGGATTTTTAAAGTGACACCTTTAAAATACTGGGGAAATAAAGATGAACCCTTTCCGTATAGAATTCTGAAAACTAATTTTTGCAAGGGCATTAATTATTATTCTGGGATAAATGCAATTTGAGATTTCCCCGCCCCCAAAGAAAGAAGGCTCAAGTGGAGCTCGTGGTCAGGGAGAATGGGGGAGCTGTCATGAACTCGCCAGAGTTATGCTCATGTGTTATGCTCAGAACACTAACTTCATTTCTCCTCATTCCTTGATTTGACCAAATATCTTAAATTGATTTATCCACTTCATAAAATGTGCTCCCTTTAGAAAAGCAAATCTGCATGTTTTAAAGAGCAAATGTCACTTAGTTGAGTTGTTGGACCACACGGGAAGCACAATGGCAGGAGCAGTGGAATTAGGAAAGCTGTCCTCTCTTTCTCTCAATTCTACCCAAATAACCATGAACTAATTATTCAGCCCCTCTGAGTCTCTGTTTCCCATTAATAAACTGAAAGCAATGACTGCAGCTCTCCTTACCACACAAAGACGTCTGGATGGCTAGCAGAAATAACAGCATGGCTCCTTCCTCTACTTTGGGCACACAGGGGATAAGGACTTGACTACTGATTCCATCCCCTAATCCCCCTCCTTCTCCTACCACCCCATGCAGCTAAGAGCAGAGAAACAGAAGACAGTTCTGTACAGCAGGACTCAAAGAAAAAAGTAGTTAACTGAAAGCAATGAATTCTTGGTGGTTTTGAGAAAACCCAGAACTCCTAGCTAACTTGATCTAGCTTCGTAAGTCACTAAAAGCCCAGTGCCTTTTCTGTCTCCAGCACTGTACCAGCCTCTGGAGGAAAAGGAAGAGACTTTCCAGACCTGATCACCATACCCTATTTATAATCTCGCCATGGAGAAGACATCCACTCATGAAGCCAGCAGAACAGATGTGGGCAACTTTCAAAAACAAAGTAACAAATGGTCAGCTCCTGTTATTCTGTAGTGCTAAGGATGGAAGGAGAAAGAGTGAGTAAAACATATGCCTAATCCCACACGTGGCTGACAAAGTGTAGCGGGGTTTGCACAGGCCAGCTCTTGAAAACTCATTATGCAGTGGTCAAGGAACAGCAGGGATTCGGGTGCATTCAACCACTGAATACGAGGAATATACAATTTCAAAATCGGAAGCATACACAGTTAAATCCATAGATGTCTTCGGGAATTTTTAGTAGAAAATATGAAATTTCAACAAAACGTGTGTACCATGCTGTTTCAACTTGTCCTGCTCGAAAGGACACATTCACTTCCCTTTGCCCCTAATGGTTCTTTAATGTAAGTTTTTGAGAACTTACATCAAATTTCTTGAGCTTTTTTGCTACCACTAATGGTACTTGTCATTCAAGTGTTTCAATAGACATATTCTCAGAGAGGATCCTCTGAGGCATAGGGATAAGTGCTAACCTTCATTCTTCTGAAAAACAAATGTAAAATGGTCAAGCCAAAAAACAGGACCACCTCTGGTAGGACCTCAGAAGCATCAGGCCGTGCTGTGGGCGTTCCTAGAGGCAAACAGCACATGTCCATGAGGAGCTCAGTGTGTAATAAACAGATCCAGCCCATCTTTTTTATTTTCAATTTATTTGTCAATACGGCCAAGTTTAAAAAGTCCTGGAGTTGCAGCAGGCAAGTGGGTTACATTAAAGGTTCTGTTTGGAGGCAGAGAGATGGAAGATAAAGGATATGCCTTTAAATTTCCCCTGAACTTGTTACTTTCCAACTCTAAAATGCTTTTGGCAAGAGAAAATAACACATAAGACAACTTCTGCTTATACATGAAATATCAGAAACTGAATTTATCCTCCTGCTTAAACAAGAGGAAAACAGAACAAAACCTGTGACTGGTTTTCAGACATTAAACAACAGGCAGTGTGAGACTGTGATGTCAAGAAGATAGTAACTGGCTACAGTTGGTGAAAGCCATTTTCAGGCTGCAGGACAGGGAGGATGAATCCAAACACAGACCAGTAGTTCTATTGAGTTGTGGAGTCAGAGACTAGAGATCAGAGAAGCCAAGGCAGCTAAAACTTGAGGGGCAGAGAAACCAGGAGCAAAAGAACTGTATATACAGAGAGAACTCCAGTATCTATAAAGGAAGGTCCTCAAGTATTTGGCTGAGTACTGATCTGCAATTGCAAAGAGGAAGGAGGAAGAGGAGGAGGAAGAAGAGGAGAAGGAGAAGAAATTGCCAGAGGTGAGAAAAAGAATCACCGGAAGTGATACACAGAATAATTTCCAAAGCTTGTTCAGGGCTGGAAATAATTTGTACTCCACCAGGCAAAGTAGTTAACTGAAATCTATTAATCCTTTATGGTTTCAAGAAAACCCAGAACTCCCAGGTTATTTAATCTGGCTTCGTAAATCAGAAAGATCTCATAATAGGGGGCATCAGGTAGGATCCACAAAAGGGTATTACCTTAACAATGAGATTAAATTAGACCTAGATTAAAGACTGATGTGAAACTCCCCTAACAAAGTATAAAAGCAAATCAAAAAGAAAAGCTAACTGGAAGTCACTTAACAGTGCACAAAATCCAGCAAGTAACAGTATAACCTTTACAACGTATAATATCTGATTTTTAAAAAATTACAAGGTATGAAAAGAAGCAAGAAAATGTGTTCTATAGCAATAGAAAATCAATACATGGAAACAAGCAAAGAAATAACAGAAATGATGGGACTAACAAACAAGAGTGTTATAACCAATAAATAATAATAAAAATTGGAAATGTATAGCTACTAAGTTAAAAGTAAAGATGAAATGAAACCATAAAAAAATTAATCTAGGCCGGGCATGGTGGCTCACACCTATAATCCCAGCACTTTAGGCTGCTGAGATGGGAGGATTGTTTGAAGCAGTTTGAAACCAGCCTGGGCAAAAAAGGGAGATCCTGTCTCTCCAAAAAAAAAAAGAAAGAAATACAAAAAAAGTTAGATGAGCATGGTGGCGGCTACCTGTGGTTTCAGCTCGGGAGGCTAAGGTGGGAGGATCACTTAAGCCAAGGATGTCAAAGCTGCAGTGAGTTGTGATCATGCCACTGCACTCCAGCCTGGGCAAGAGCAAGATTCTATCAAAAGAAAGAAAGACAAAGAGAAAGGAAAGGAAGGGCAAGGCAGGACAGGGCAAGGCAGGGTGGAGAGTAAGACACGGATAAGTTAAAAGTAAAAGGATGGAAAATTTTATGCATGAAAACACGAATCAAAAGAAAGTTGGAATGGCTATATCAGACAAGGTAGATTTTTAGAACACAGAATATTACCTAGGATAAGGATATTTTATAATGACAACGGGATCCACTTATCAAGAGGACACAATAATCCTAAATACATGTACCTAATAACAGAGTCTTTAAATATATGAAGAAAAATTGACAAAATTCAAAGGAAAAATAAATGAATCCACAATTATTGTTGGAGAGTTTAACACTCCTCTCTCAGTAACTGATAGATCAAGTAGACAGAAAATCAATATAGCTATGGAAGATTTGAACAACACTATCAATGAATTTGATCTGACATTTATAAAACACTGCAGTCAACAGTGGCAGAAGGTATATTCTTTTTTGAGTACCTAGAACAATCACCAGGATAGATCATACTGGGGGCCATAAAACAAGTCTGCGTGTGTTCACTTGTGTATGCATGTACATATAGAAATTAATTTACATGAAAACAGAAAAACAATGGAAACAAAAGTTGTTTTTTGAAAATATAAATAAAATTGATAAAACTGTAGCCAAACTGATGAAAAATAAAGAAAAGAAGATACAAATCACCAACATCAGGACTGAAAGAGAGGCCATCACTATATTTTCTATAGCAATTGAAAAGATAATAAGGGAATATTATGAATTTGATGCCAATGAATTTGATAACTTAGATGGAATGAAAAAATTCTTTGAGATGCAAACCTCATTCAAGGAGAAATCAATAATCTGAATGGCCCCTTCACAATAAAGAATTAAATTAAATTATTAAGTAAATTGAATTCATAGTTTAAAACATTCATATGAAGAAAACTCCAGAAAACTTCACATAAGGAATTCACTGATGAATTATTCCAAACATCTAAGAATTAAATAATACAAATTCTACACTCAATTTTTCCAGAAGAATACAATACTTCCCATTTCATATTATGTCACCAACATTACCTTAATACAAAAACCACACAAGATATTATCAGAGAAAATTACAACCAATTTTCTTAATAAATATAAACATTAAAAATTTTTTTAAAAGTTTGAGGAAATCAAGTCCATCAATACATAAAAGGGATAACACCTTATAACCAAGTGAAATTCATCCCAGGAATGCAAGATTTAACATTGAAAACCAATTGATGTAATCATCATGTTAATAAATGCAAAAAGAACAACCACAAGTTCATCTCAATAGATTCAGAAAGAGAATTTGACATAAGTCAACCTTCATTTATGATCAAAGCCCTCAGCAAAGTAGAAATAGAAACTTCCTCAACTGGATAAAGAGCAGCTACAAAAAGCCTACAGCAAACAGTATCCTTAATGGTAAAAGACTAAGTACTTTCACCCTAAGATCACGAGCAAGGTGAATTTCTTTCTCTCACGGACTGGGAGAAAATGCTTGCAAAATATATGTCAAATAGAGGACCTGTATCTATAAAACTCAATAATTAAAAGACAGGCCAACTTAAAAACAGGACAGGGTTGGGTTCACACCTGTAATCCCAGCGCTTTAGGCGGCTCAGGAGGGAGGAGGCCAGGAATTTGAGACCAGCCTGGGAAACAAAGTGAGACTCTCTCTACAAAAAATTAAAAAATTAGTCGGGCATGGTTGTGCACGCCTGTAGTCCCAGCTACTCAGGAGCTGAGGTGGGAGAATCGCTTCAGCCCAGGAGTTCAAGGCTATAGTGAGCTATGATCACACCACTGCACTCCAGCCTGAGTGACAGAGTGAGACCTTGTCTCTCTTAAAAAAAATAAATAAATAACCGGAAAAAAAAAAGGACAAAAAATTAGAATAAACACTTCACTAAAGAAGATATATAAATGGCAAATTAACACAGGAAAATATGTTTACCATCATTAACCTTTCAGGCAATACATATGTGAAAACCATGAGAGACCATTCCACACTCATAGAATGGCTAACATTCAAAAGACTATGCTGACTAGGATGATGACAACGGAAGTGGAAGAACTAGAACCATCCATCATACATTGCTGGCAGAAATACAAAATGGTAGAGCCACATTGGAAGACAGTTTAAAAAATTTGTTTAAAGAATGCACATACCATATGACTCAGCAATCCCTTTCAGGTATTTATCCAAAAGCAATGAAAATAAACGTTTTCATAAATGTTTATAGCATTCATCCCAGAAATGCAACATTTAACATTCAAAACCTTCATGTGAACCAAAAACTAGAAACAATCTAAATGCTCATCAACTGTTGACTGGATAAACAAACCTCCGAGGTATGTTCAAATAATGGACCACTACCTAGAAATACAAAGGAACGGACCAATGATACACACAATGATATGGAGGAATCTAAACAATGGAACCCAGACGAAAGAAACCAATTACAAAGGACCACACGCTGTGTGATTCTGTGTAAACAAAACTCTAGAAAAGTCAAAACTCTACCGACAAAAGGCAAATCAGCGATGGTCATGCGTAAGAGGTAGGAGGAGAGGAATGCCTATGAAGCAGCACAAGAGAACTTTTTGGGGCGATAAAGTTTGCTGCTGTAGACATTTGTGTAGACATTTTTGCGTGAACATGTTTTTGTCTTGGGTACACCCCCAGGGAAAGGAAATTACCAGATTGCAGGATAACTCTGTTTAACTTTCTGAGGAACTATGTCTCTACCATGATTGCGGCAGTGGTTACACACTGTATACATTTGTCAGAATTGTACACTTGCATTACAACTAAGTAACTTACTGAATTGTCTGCTTAAAATTGGTCCATTTACTTGCATATAAATTATACCTCACAAAAGCCAATTTCTTAAAGCAAAAACTATGAAATCCAAGAAAAAGAAACAATTGTAATTAATCCTGAATTACACACTTTACTAAAGTACAGTGCTCAAATTAATAAGATGCAGCCAAATTTCTACTCACTTTGTGCTGTGTAGACCCTGCTAGTCTCCTGTGCTTATTCTACAAACTGTGGCGGAAATATGGCCATTAGAGAGGAAAGGCCTGGGTTTCCCCTCTGGAACCATCACCTACCACCAGATGGGCATGTGGCATGTTAGTTGCCTCCAAATCTCCCCTGCTTCGAGGATCCTCCACCTCCACCTCCAACAAAGAGTACCTTTTCTGAGCATCTCTGATTGGAGCTTCTTCTTCAATCTGATTCTGTCTGCTTTTCCTTGCCAGGATTCCTCACAGTTTATGGTCCACGGGCAGATTCCTACTCTAGTCTCTGAATACATATATGTGTACATGTATGTATGAACATGTTTGTGTGCATATACATGCACATGTATGTGTGTATTTCTATCATTTCTAATGACCTGGAACAGGGGAACACTGTGTGTGCTTAGTTCACCTTCTTGTACCTCTCAGAGCCTAGTTTCAAATAATGACATAAAGGAGCTGCACAAATGGAAAGCAAATAAAAGGCTTAAAATTAAAGCCAGTGTGTTATTTCGACTGACTTGGAAGTCAGACATGAAATTTCTCATTAAGAATTTAACTATTTCACTAATAAATGTATCTAGTGTGCATATGTCCTATTTGAGGTCTCTCACTCTTCCCAGAAAAGTCCTGAAGTGTATTTACCCAGAACGACAAAGTACATTAGTGCTGGATTTTTAGAATGATGTATAGATGATAGAGGTAGCTAAATAGATGATTGATTGATAGAGAATAAATAGATATAAATAAAAGGTTTTCTTTATTTTCTGTTTTTTAAAGGTACATTAAATATACCTAGATGTGTTTTTACTTAAAAGCAATGAAACTGCCATCCTGTACATAAGAAAACCCCTTCCCTGCAGTGACCTTCTAAAATTCTGCCTTAAAACACAAGTGGAAGTACATTCGATATCTCATTCTCTCAGTCACAAAACACAAATTCAAAATCTCAGAAGAGTTTCTTAGCTCCTCTCAGCAAATAGAAATGGGTTTTCTGCTTCTAGTTGTACAAAATTGCACCACAAGCACTCACCGGATCCTGTCTGCCCAGTCAGGCCTGCAGCTGCCCTGCCAGAGTTTTTCTCAGGACTGGAGAAAGTGCCAGAGAAAGAATTGTCAGGGAGCCAAAGTCAGAACACCTGAGACAAGAGTGAGTTGCATGGGCAGAGCTGAGTTATACTTGCACTGTGCTGGTGTCCAGGTACCAAAGTGACATTAACTATTTTGAAAGTTAACAAATGAAACTTGCCATGCACAAAGGCATGCAAATATCCGATCTAAATGCCAACTCTATTTCACTAACAAAGGAAAAACCGGACTTGGCCAGAATTATGAAACGCTAAAACCAATTTGCAATCATTTCACCATTCTAGCAAATGTTGGACAGCACCCACAATCAGGAGACGCAGCCAGAAGGTTGATAACACACACCACTGCCCTGCTGCGGTGGCTTATCCCATCCAGCTGAAAGAAGAGGGCAGTTGTGATCAAGACATTTGCTCAGAGGATTTCCAATGCAATGGAGGCGAATGTGAATATGGAGTAATAGAGAGTGACATTCCTTATGTTGTGTCAGTTTCAAACTCCAGATCGACGGAGATATAGATGTCAGCTCGGAGGACAGGCAGGCTTCATTGCCCATGGACATCACACTGCCAGCACCTGTCCACTCAGCAGGTTGCGTGCCTTGAAGTGGAGGAGTACACATGATCTCCTCCTCAGCCTCCCCTCCCCGGGCTGCAGCGGCCATAAAGGGGACACCTCCTCTCAGTCTGTGTCAGCACATGGAGATCAGTCAGGGGAGACCACTAATAATTATTTGATGCAGATGGTCACTTCATTAGCATACACACCAAGCAGCCAGTTACATGGTGTTACCCTGCCTCCCCAGCCCTCTTCCTGAGCCAGCCTTCAGGCTATCAGGCAATATATTTTAAGCAAAAAAATAGCCCACTCATACCACTCTGGAGTCCTCTTTTGTGAGACATGCAGCCATTTCTTTTAGGAAATCCTAAAAGAATGACAAGTTTCTGGGTTCCTGGGATTTAACAGCCAGATGCAGAGACTCACCTATTCCTAAATGAGGTCATCAGAATGCCTGAAACTTGTAATGAGAGCTGGCAGGCTCCTCAGCTCCCCTTCCGTGGGTTGAGCCTCTGTGCACTTGTGGCAGGTCCTGAATCAGAGAAATGGGCTCTCACAGTGACACTGAGCTAAGGCTTGGTAGGTCCACAGACTCATTTTGACAACTCATCTCCCCCAGCACAAAGAAAGGACCTGGGGAGCAGGGAATGGCTAGAGATGCAGGGCTCCAAATTTTTTTTTTTTTCTTTTTTTGAGGCGGAGTCTCGCTCTGTCGCCCAGGCTAGAGTGCAGTGGCCGGATCTCAGCTCACTGCAAGCTCCGCCTCCCGGGTTCACGCCATTCTCCTGCCTCAGCCTCCCGAGTAGCTGGGACTACAGGCGCCCGCCACCTTGCCCGGCTAGTTTTTTGTATTTTTTAGTAGAGACGGGGTTTCACCGTGTTAGCCAGGATGGTCTCGATCTCCTGACCTCGTGATCCGCCCGTCTCGGCCTCCCAAAGTGCTGGGATTACAGGCTTGAGCCACCGCGCCCGGCCGCAGGGCTCCAAATTTTAAAGTGAAAAGGAAATGTAAGAGACACACAAGTCCAGTGGGTTTTCAATATTTTTTAGTAGGATATCTCATTTTGCAAATAACACCATTGAATGAATGCTAAAGTATAGAACAGGAAAAGCAAAACTGCTTTAAAGGAGAGTTTGGGGCTCCAGAGTCCCATCTGTCTGCCTCTACCCCCATTCCCAGCTGCCACAGAATTATCTGACAAGACCTAGGTCTTGTCACAGAGCAATTTGGAA
Source organism: Colobus angolensis palliatus (assembly GCF_000951035.1). NCBI lineage: Eukaryota > Metazoa > Chordata > Mammalia > Primates > Cercopithecidae > Colobus > Colobus angolensis. The sequence continues at coordinate 10,343,248 of NW_012114932.1, read as the reverse complement.
AGCAGTGATTAGTCAGATGCTCTTACTGGGGAGAAGAAACAGAGCCCCAGAAAAATGAAGTGACTTGTCCAAGGTCAAACAATGTGAGCTCTTCTAAAGTGGCAAAAAATAAAAATAAAAAAATAAAAACCCTTGTCAACCTATAATCTCATCTCCCTATTCCCCATGCCAGGCAGGTGATCCATACTGACCCACTCAATTTGAAGTGTTATTCACAAAAGTGCAGTAACCTTCTTGGACAAAGAGTAATTTGTTTCACCTTCAGCCCCACATTTTCTCCCCATAAGAAACGGCCACCACAGAGGGGTTACGCATATAAGATCATCCAACACAGCCCGCAAAACTCCCCAAAAAGACACCTCATTCTCACCATCAGCCCAGCATAGAGCTCCTTGTCACCAGAAGGGCACGCCCAACCCATGCTATGCTACGTATTTTGTGGTGAATTGATGAGTGAGTCCCTTCTTCCCAGAGAAAATGAAACAGGGACTCAAGCATTTGAACGTGATCAATAAGGACAGACCATCTGTAAGAAACCAGGATCCCCCATTCCTTCTCATCCTCCCCTCAACAGGATGCTTCTGCCTGAGTTACATAAATAAATGTACTTTGCCTGACCTCTATATACACAGTAGACAAAATTATTCCTGTTCATAAATGGAAATTTGCCCTGGCTCTTATTGATACATCTTTTGTTCATTTTAAGGTCTTTTAACAAAAACTTGTGCCATTCTTAAAAGTGCCAGCTATCTGGACAGCATATCTGAATCTCAGAGTACGAGGTTGATTTATATTTCTGAGGGATCACTAAGATATGCTGTAGCCACATTGATTTAATGGTTCCTATAAGGCTCCTTGCTTGGTGCAGTCTCCATGCATCTTTTCACTAGTCAAGTCAACATTCGTGTCTTTTTAAAAACACAGTAAATCTCTTTGATTGGGACTTGAGGCTGGAATCATTCAATTTGTGTTAAACTAAACTGTCTTATCTCCTTGTGTGCCAGGCTGTCCCTGGCATGTCCAGAATGGCATCCCAGCATGGCCCGGGATGCCAGGGCATAAAAACCAGCAAACAGGATTATTCAGACAGGTCAGACAGGCTTTCTCTGGCCCTCCCACTACTCAGCTCCCAATGATGAGAGAGAGGAAAATGTCACGTGATTACTACTCCATGAAATAGAAGAAGGCACTTCCTCCTCTATGGAGACAGACAGAAGCTTGAGCAAAGACCAATTAATTTCAAAGGGGAAGAGACAGCTGCACATATGTTCCCTATGAGTGATCTTAGGCAGAGTCTCCCAAATGCCAAGAAAAATATTTCTGTTGCGAGCTTCTTTAAGAATAGCATTTTTCCTGCAGTTTTAATGCTCTTTTTGACACATTCATCCCATTGCCTAACATTTATTGAACACCTACTACATGCAGGCATTTTCTTGCTCATGGATGCTTTCACGCATTTCCTCATCATGGATTCATCCATTGAACGCCTATTGAACAAGCTCTTTAATGTCAGGACCCTTGCCAGGTGCTGAGCACACAGAGAGCAAGGACACCATCCCTTGCTTGGAGAGGGTCAAGGAGCAGAGCACTGAGTCAATTCCCACTTAGCACTGGACCCCTGCTAAGAGCTCTATGGCTGTTGTCTTGTTCACAACTCACAGCGATCCCAGGCACATTTTACAGATGAGAAAACAAAGGACTCAGAAATTTTAAGGCACTGTTCCAGGCCTTTCCAATTTCATTGTGGAAATTCCTTCCAGCTCACTATTGACTATAACCTCAGAGAGCAAAGAATGTGCTATAAGAGAGATACATAAAAAATAACATGATAGCACCATCCTTTCCAGCCAAAGATGACAGCAATTTCCATTTTCCTTTGTGCCCCTGCAGTTAAAAAGAGATAAATGATGTAAACAAGAGTTTGGCAGTTCTTTAAAAAGTTAAACGGGGCTGGGCGCGGTGGCTCACACCTGTAATCCCAGCACTTTGGAGGCCGAGGCGGGCGAATCACCTGAGGTCAGAAGTTCAAGACCAACGTGGCCAGCATAGTGAAACCCCATCTCTACTAAACATACAAAAATTAGCCAGGCATAGTGGTGGGCGCCTGTAATCCCAGCTACTCGGGAAGCTGAGGCAGGAGAATAGCTTGAACCTGGGAGGCAGAGGTTGCAGTGAGCTGAGATCACGCCGCTGTACTCCAGCCTGGGCAACAGAGTGAGACTCTGTCTCAAAAAAAGAAAAAAAAAAGTTAAATGTAATTACACATGGCCCAGCAATCCCAATCCTAGGACTGTACCCAGAGAAATAAAAACCTTTATTGAACAAGAATGTGTACACAAATGTCCACGGCAGCATTATTCATAATACCCCAAAGCAGAATCAACCCAGACGTCCATCAAATGATGAATAGACAAATCAAATGCGATATATCCATACAAAGGAATAGTAGTCAGCCATAAGAAGAAATAGAGTGCTGATACATTCTACAACATGGATGAACATGAGGGAAGCCAGACACAAAAAAGCATAGATTGTATGATTCCATTTATGTGAAAGTCCAGAACACGCAAATCTGCGGACATAATGTAAATTAGCAGATGCCAGGGCAGGAAGGAGGAATGATGGCTAGTGGGTACAAGATTTCTTTTTGGGATGATGAAAATGTTCTGGAATTAGACAGTGCTGATGATCGGACAGTCTCGAGAATAAACTAAAACTGCTGGATTGTATGTACACTTTAACATGGTGACTTTTGCAATATGGAAATTATATCTCAATTTAAAAAGTGAGATGAATGGGCTGTGGCGAATCAAGATGCTGGTAAGGATCCTGCACCCTGCCACCTGAGAGTCACAGCCCAGGAAGAGCCTCAGAATGGAATATACGCAGCCATAAAAAAATATGTACACATGGACGTAGAGTGTGGAATAATAGATATTGGAGACACAGAAGGGTGGGAGTGGGGTAAATCATGAGAAATTACTTAATGGGTCCAAGGTACACTATTGGGGTGATGGTTAAGCTCAAAGCTCAGACTTCACCACTACCCAATATATCCGTGTAACAAAAGTGCACTTGTGCCCTTTAATTTTTTTCTTTTTTTTTTTTTTTTTTTTTTTTGAGACTGGGTCTCGCTCTGTCGCCCAGGCTAGAGTGCAGTGGTGCAATCTTGGCTCACTGCAACCTCCATCTCCTGGGTTCAAGCAATTCTCCTGCCTCAGCCTCCCTAGTAGCTGGGACTACAAGCATGCACCACCACCAAGCCTGGCTAAGTTTTTTATTATTAGTAGAGACAGGGTTTCACCATATTGGCCAGGCTGGTAACTCCTGGCTTCAAGTGATTCACCTGCCTCGGACTCCCAAAGTGCTGGGATTATAGGTGTGAGCCACCACGCCTGGCCTACCCTTTAAATTTATACAAACAAAAAAAGAAGAAGAAGAAGAAGAAGAAGAAGAAACACAATCCTTAAAAAGAAAAAACAAAAGAGCTGGGCATGGTGGCTCATACCTATAATCCCAGAGCTTTGTGAGGCAGAGGCAGGAGGCTCACTTGAGGCCAGCAGTTTGAGACCAGCCTGGGCAACATAGTACAACCCCATCTCTGTAAAAAAAAAAAAATTTAAAAACTAGACAGGTATGATGGCACGTGCTTGTAGTCCCAGCTATTCAGGATGCTTAGGCAGAAGGATCACTTGAGCCCAGTCGTTTGAGTCTGCAGTGAGCTGAGCTATGATCATGCAATCTCACCACAGCACCCCAACCTAGAAGACACAGCAAGACCCTGTCCCTGTCTCAAAAAAAAAAAAAAAAAAAAAAAACAAAACGTCCCTGTCAAAAAAAAAAAAAAAAAAAATGCCTCCTTGAAGAGCACCTTTGACAGCTCCTGCTGCTTCTGCTGCTCGCAGCAAGGATGTCACTCTGGGGGGACCCAGCATTCCTAATGCACAGGTGCAGGGAGGGCAGCCCTCAGCAGAGCCCAGAAGCAGGTGACAGCCTCTCCAGCCCCAAGCTATCTGTCCTCATCCTGAGCTGGCCCTGGGCAAAGTGTCAGGAGCCCTTGGCACTCACTTGCTTTTTGACTTCAGACAAGTCTTAGTGCTCTTTCCAATGGGCTAACCCTTCAGATTCTTTGCCTCAAATTAATGAATGAGGGAAGTGTGTTCACCCACAGTAATTTTTTATCCTCTCATAAAATAGCAGCTGCCTATTTAATCTTGGGCATCAGCCCAGGAATTGGAGGCTGCAGTGAGCTATAATTGCACCACTACACTTCAGCCTGGGTAACAGAGTGAGACCCTGTCGCAAAAAAATGAAAAATAAAATAATATAAATTAAAGTAAATTAAAAATCGAGCAGCCACTGAATGCAGATGTAAAGCCCATTACTACTCAGTCTACCCATTGTGAAGTGAGTCACTGCAAACTGGAAACCTCCTTCCAACGGGGCGCCCCACATTAGGGGCATCCTAGGAGGCTAAGAAGCTTCCTACTCCCCTGGAAGGGCTGACTGGGTGCTTCAGTTCATTAAGTCATACATCTTCCGAGCTGGAAGGATCTTCCAAACCATTTCACTCAGGCCCTTCGTTTTATAAATGAGAAAGCTGAGCCCTGGCCACTTAACTTCCTTATCCCCAAGTCACAAGCTAATAGAGGCACAACCCCATTCTCTCCTGCCTCCTGCCCAGGGCTCTTTTTAACCCAGCACACTGCTTCTGTAGAGTCAGCTCTTATTTGTAGAAATTCTACACTCAAGATGACCAATATACATTTCTCCTAACGCCTGCATTGAGCCCAGTCCTCTCTGAACACACTGCAACCTAGATATGAAATTTCACTAATTAAGGTCTTTTTTTTGCAGGTTCACACAGAATGGGACCCTAGTGATATGACAGTCAAGAAAAAGCGAGGAGTATCATTAGAGGAAAATAAATGCTGGACCTCAAATGCTTATCTTAGCAGTCTTAACTCATGAAACCATTCCTCACCATTACAGCATCTGTTTGATGGGTGAAGGCTATTGTTATATGTTGTGACTATCAGAATTCTTGATTGGGAGTAAGAGAAAAACCAGCTCAAACTAGCTTATGAAAAAGGAACATAATTAGCACACAGAAGTAGACTTTAGGGAAGCTTGATCAGGGCTTCAAAAATGTCACCAAAGATTCAGTGTCCCTTTCTCTATCTCTTGACTCTGCTCTCCTCCAGATTGGCTCCACACTCATGGGGACTCACCCCATTCCAGAACGTACTCTTACTTTTAACTGGTGGGGAAGAGTAAGTGTCCACTTTCCTGAGAGCTCCAACAAAAGAGAAGTGAGGCCCCAGGTGCAGTGGCTCACACCTGTAATTCCAGCACTTTGGGAGGCTGAGGCGGGCGGATCACCTGAGATCAGGAGTTCGAGACCAGCCTGGTTAAAATGGTGAATACGAAATACAAAATTAGCCAGGTGTGGTGGTGCGTGCCTGTAATCCCAGCTACTTGGGAGGCTGAGGCAGGAGAATTGCTTGAACCTGGGAGGCAGAGGTTGCAGTGAGCTGAGATCACGCCATTGCACTCCAGCCTGGGCGACAGAGCAAGACTCCGTCTCAAAAAAAAAAAATGAGTCTCAATACTTCAGATTGTCCCAACAGATATTTTTTTCTTCCTCCCATAGAACCATAGTCTACTTTTTATTCTCTCTATGATACTGAGGACTAATTAATAAAGGGCCATTAAACATAGAATTCTGCAACCATTGGGCCTACACTTATTAATAAAGAGATCTCAACATCAGATTCTACTTTCTAAAGAGTGGCTTTCTCAGTCAGCTTGGACATCTACAGAACTCAGTAAAGGGATGAGGAAAAATAAAGCTTATGAGAATACTCTACTAGATCGACACAATATTTTCTTTAGAGTAAGAGATGATTCTCTGGAAGTTTGCATTGCTAATTATAATACACAGTTTGAGACCTCAAATTGATCTAGTATATAAGCAAACGAAAGCCTCCTGCTATCTGGGGTGATTTATCAAAACCAGGAAGTGTGCCATGTCACCCCATCCCCCCAAAAAGGAAATTGCTGGAAAGCATGTTATCTTTATAGAGTCATTTGGCTCAGCAAATACTTTCCTGTCAGTCAGCGTCAGCCACAGGCAAAAGTGTGAAATTAAAAAGGTTGGATCTTCACTATGAGCAACATCCCTCACCCAAGCCTCTTTTTGGTTGTTTTGGTTTGGGTTGGGTTGGTTTTTTGTAGAAACAGGTCTCACTAGGTTGCCCAGGCTGGTCTCAAATTCCCACCTCAGCCTCCCAAAGTGATGGGATTACAGGTGCCTAGCTCCCAGCCTCCTTTTGGAGCAAAATTTTTCTCATTTTCAGTGCCCTTGACCTTTCCCACACCCCCAGCAGCACCCTCATGTGCCCCCAGATGCCCAGAATCCCCCTCTTTGGATCCCTAGTCTTGTTTTTCCTGCAAACACTTCATCATCATTATCAACACACATTAGTTAAGTACCTATAAAGTGAAGGCATTTGTGGGGTGATTTCAACATTGTTACTTTGTTGGTTCCCTATATCAGTTTCTTTGTAAGACTGCCTCTTCCCTCTTCCCTGCAGTTCTGGCAGGGTTGTCAATAAAAAGAAAACACTGTCCTCAGCAAATGGTAGACCTGCAAGTCAGGCTGGCCTATCTGCATAGACAACTATGTGACCCAAGTAAGACCAATGAGAGCCCTTTCTAGGGATTGCTATGAAGAGTGAGAGAGTGACAAGGAGTATTTTCCTTCTGCTACACAACCATGTGCGGTAAGAACCACATAAGCCAGACACTGATGGTGTTTATCTTTGGGCCTGAGAATAACATCAACCCAGAAGAGAGGAGAAGTGAAAACGGGAGAGACATGATTCTAATGGCATTTGGAGTCTTGGATTAAGCTGCATCTAAAATTTTATCCCTAGTTTTTTATTTACAAAGCCCTTAAATGTTTTCTTTAGTTAGGTTACCCAAGTCATTGTCTTGCATGCAACCAAACAATCTTGAGTGATCTAACAGAATATCAAGAAGTATAAGGTATCAACAGCTTACTATATAATCAGCTGAAGAGGGCCATGGCCACATGACCCAGGTAAGAAATTTTAAAAATAATGCATCAACAACACAGGCTTCCTATCAAAGCTTATTGCATCCCAGAATTTTGTAACCAGCTGACTGATCTTCCTGTCTCCTGGTCCCTATTCTTCACTTTTTTTTTTTTTTTTTTTTAACCAGGCCTTGGGTTGGTTGAGTCGCTATACCTGCTAACCAGAAGTTGGATTATTTTCCAATGACATGATTCTGTCACAGCATTGACCTGCAAGCCAGAACCTGATACCTAGTGTCCTGCTAGAGCCAGAATACCCCTTTATATGACCAAGGAGCAAGAGGTATAGTGATTCCCAGAGTGGTACTGGTACCTGCATCCATTCATTGCACAGACCTGCCTACCAGAATGAAGGAACAGCCACCCTACTAGCAAAATGGCTCTGCAGTGATTTAGGCCTTCACAAGTAACAGTGGGTGTGGCCTCTGGATCAAGGGGTTAAGGACTACCTGAACATTAAAACCAAAACCAAAGCCAGAAAGTCACTAATCCAAAGGAAAGAGGTAAAGGGAAGAATCCAGTAAAAGCATCATGACAGAACCCAGGATACTTCAGGAACAGGCAGCAGTCACTGCTCTCCACTCTCACCCAAGTTAGCCTCTCTCTTCCCTCAGATCACTAACTTGGTTCCTGAGCACTCTGGGAGCTGACTATAAAGTTGGTGAATAAGATGCATACAAATGAAAGAATGTCTACAACAAAGACAAGGTTTTTTTTTCTTTTTTTTCTTTTTTACTTTTTTCATTTTTAAATTTTTAAAAACTAGAGCCAAGAGTCTCACTATGTTGCCCTGGCTGGTCTCAAACTCCTGGGCTCAAGTGCTCCTCCAGCATCAGCCTCCCAAAGCACTGTGATTACAGGCATGAGCCACTGCACCTGTCTCTTTTTTTTTTTTTTTTTTAGAGGCAGGGTCTCACTATGTCAACCATGCTGGAGTGGCACAATCAGCTCACAGCAACCTTGAACTCCTGTCTTCAAGAGATCCTCCCAGCTTTGCTTCCCAAAGTGCTGGGATTACAGGCATGAGCCATCACACCAGCCCAAAGACAAGATTTGACTAATGAATGATACAGGTAATGAACACGAGGAAATCAGATGGAGGAGAGCTTACTTCTTCCTAGGTAGCTCAAAAATACTGCAGAGAAAAGATAAGAATTGAAGTGGACAGCTGAGGCAGAGTTAAATCCCATTGAATTTCAATGGCAGCAAGGGTGTATTTAAAGCAATGGAAGATAAATTCACAAAGGCCCCATAGTCAAGACAGCAAAGGGCCTGTTGAAAATACTTTACCCAGGCTCTTTTCCAATCAGACTAGGCTTTCTATCTCCTGCTCCTTGGGGTCTTATTTTCTTTCCTCTGATCTGATAAACTAATCCTTCCTGAAGTGCAAATGGATTGATGAGTAGCCCTTTCTGAGTAACATATTTGCATTTTAATAGAGACCTTCTGGACCAAGAGCCTTAAACCAAAGAAATGGCTGTGAATACTGGTCATTTCTGCTACTATGATAAATTGGTAGGAGAGAAATTTAGGACAGGAAAGTTTTCCCTCAAATAACTATTTTTTTTGCATATAGAGTTGGTACTCATCTCAGAGTTCAGAGTTTAATAAAACTCAATTTGCCTAGTAACCCGTATTTCTCATGGGAATGCTAGCATTCACATGCCAGCCATCCAAACCATAGCTACCTAAGAAAAGCTTACTTACCAATCACTGGTATGTTTCTAAATGTTCTGTAGGTCAATTGACAACTTCAAATGGACCAGAGCTGTCTCATAAGTGCCATGGACCTGTCATGCCTGCTAAACTGGATGGGAAAGTCCTTTAAATACAATAAATATTACAGGTTACTTTGGGTTTCTTGAGTCTAATGCTCTCAAGTTTGGGAAATCTTGTGAAGCAATGATTATGTAATAAAGATAAATCACAAAAGAAATTGTGTCAATTTTTTTTTTACAATAGCAGCAAGTCTTTTTTTTACTTTAAGGTTGTTTTTATTAGTATTAGTAGTAGCATTGTTCTGGAAAGAATGTTCCATTCGGAAGCATAAAATGGGAAGTAACTGTGAATTTACAATTTTCTTACTCTAGCTCATATTTATTTCTTTTAAACACAAGTACTTGTCATCAAACCACAGTTAAATATTATGATGTCACAAATGCTGAACTAATAAGTACCTTAAGATACACAAAATACATGGGTACTATCAGAGTCCATGAGAGAAAAAAACTCATTAATTAATCTTTGAGACAAGAGAAAAAGGTTGGTTGGAACCCTACCTCAGCTTCTTTCATGACATGAATATGTTCATTAATCTTTCTACACTTTAATATTCCCATTAGCAAAATGTAGGCCTTGTCAACCCCAAAGTATTGCCAACATAGCTTGTCAAATGGTTTCTTTTGAAGACTCAACTGAATGCAAAGTTTAAAATATTAATTATTTTGTATTATTTCACTCATTACAACTCAGCTTTAAAATATAAGGGAATATATTACACAAGGTTATTTTGGAAGTAATTCCATAAAAACTTCAAAACCAAAGGATATAATTAAGTATATAATTAACTTCTACCATATCCATATGATAGAAAAATTGGCCTTCTCCTGTGCCTTTACTGGAACATTGATTAAAGTCAAGTCCAAACTGACTGTTGTTGGCCACAGTGGAGTGCCTGATATTATATATCAGATACCCCTGGTTCTCAATACAGTCATACCTTCAAAGAATTTTTTTTTTTAATTCCCAGAAGAACCACTGTAGGAGGCGTCTTACTTTCTCCAGAGTTTAACATATGTACAATTTCAGACCAAACACATTTCTTTTAAAAGCCCACATATCAAAATTGTGCACTGCATCTTAACGCTGTCTGTGCCCCAGTATGTAATTTGTTTGGGGTTTTTCTGTTGCTTTTTTGTTGTTGTTGCCTTACTTTGAATAAGTAAATTAACCAATGAATGCCTGAGGACACGCAGCACATGTTCAGGGCTTGTGACACAGGAGGGCATAAAAGCAAGGATGGTAATATCTGCTAATAGAACTTCCCATCCCAGGAGGGGGTTTTCATTTCTTTTGTTTGCACAATTTAAATAGGCAAAGCTATCCCTTTAAATGACACGAACCTTTTGTCCCTATGAGATTTCGGTTATCAGGCCACAGTCTGTCAGTTTGAAACCATTTCCTTACCAATTAGCTTGCAGTTGGGTGGCGTGTCGTGCTGTTTTGCGGTTTCTCCACCTTCATTTGACCTTCAGCATCATCTGCAATGCTCTCTGTTTAGCACCAAAAATCACAATCAATGCAGAGAGGCACCTGGTGTGTTTGCTCAAGAATTTTGTGCTTGAAACCTTATAGCTTGAGAGGATTTGGAGGCTGCGGTTTGTCTGTAGTTGAAGGTTTCCTCTGTGACCGGGATACTTTCTCTTCCTGAGACTGCGGGGAATAACAACCCCAGAAAATCTCCCTCACATTTAATGCTCCCGCACATTAGCGGCAGTGCAAGGGAACACACCTTTATCAGGAGATTCTATCTCTTCCACCCTTATCTTGTTTTAACTGAGATTTGGGCTATTTCCCCTTAAGCCAATTCTCTCTAGCTATTCCCATCCCCTTCCTTCCTGCTTCACAATGATTGCCTACAGACAGAGTACTGCAGCCCACCTGAACATCATTTCTCATACTTTTCTTTCTCATTACTGCAACTACCCAATTATAAAATACAACTGAATAGCATAGAATGACAATGTAAGTGGTGGGGAAAAAGTCAATGAGTCTAGTGCAAACATCCAGTCTGTCTGAAAGAATCCCAGAACAAATGTAAAATAAATACCAGCTTACCCAGTACCTCTGCAGTTTGAGACTGAATTCTACCGGAGTGAAACTGCAGCATCTGAAAATAGTAAATGGCATAATTAAGGAAACCCTTAAATCAAAATATAAAAGTGAGACCTGTTTCCATGAGTATATCAGGTTATTATTAAGCCATTGGAGAAGGTGTAGGAAACATTAAAGAATTACTTATAATTTTTTAAAGCAATATCTTCACCTCCAAGCTTCAAGAAATTTCTTAACTTCTAACAACATAGAAAGTTAGTTTTGAAATTTCAGAAAGACAGAAAGTCCTAAATGTCATTTCTTCCAGCCTCCCTGTTCTACAAGTGAGGAAACTGAGGCCCCAGAAATCCAAGGCACTCAATCAACACGAATGAAGAGAACCAGAGGCATAGCTGCACACGTAAGAGCAGAGGCCCGTCCTTCCAACCCCTACCTCATTTTTTCCATCCCATTCTCTGGGAATCAGAAGAAGCTTGAGAAGTAGTAAAGGCAGAAAAGAAAGGTCTAAGTCCTCAAAATTGTTTGTTCAGCATTTTATTTGGAGTCTGCCTCTTTTGACATTTAAATCATCAACGTTTTGCCAGGTGAAAACTCTGAAAAAGAAGAGAAATTGCAATCTGGCTTAAGAAGTTTGTCTGACAAAGAAGTAAAGCGAAGAACTGTCAAAGGGTTAAAGCTGAGCATCCAGACTGCACAAAGAAGCCCTAAGTGAGTTGATTGTAGTAGGAGCATTAGCCTGAAAATCAGTACTGCCCGGGAGCACTTCCATCTGTCAATCAGAAAACATTAGAGTGGGTAACTTAGAGAGTTAAGAGCAGACCCAATAGCCAAAATGATGAGCTTCCAAGTGAAATCTAAGGAATATCAACAGCAATTTGCTACAGAGAGGTATCTATCACTCTATCATAACTATTGCCATTGTCATCAACATCAATTTTCTACCTAGACACCTACCAGAATGGCTAAATTAAAAAGGACAGACAACTCTAAACACCAACGGGGGCATGGAGCAATACCATACATTGTTGGTGGGAATGGAAAGGCGGAGCCACTGTGCCAAGTTTTGATAGTTACTTACACAAATAAACATATATCTACCCTTTGTCCCAACAATTCTACTTCTTGGCATTCACCCAGAGCAACAAAAACATATATTTACAAAAGGTTTATGCAATAATATTCAGAACAGTTTTATCCATGAAATCCAAAAACTAGAAAAAGTCCATCAACAAAAAAATGAATAAACAAACTATAGAATATTCATATAAGGAAACATCAATCAGCAAGTAAAAGGAACAAACAACATTACCCATAGCAATATGGATAAATGTCAAAACGTTATGCTAAGTGGAAGAAGCCTCACGCAAGAGTCATTGGTGGAAAAGTCAGAACAGCGGTTGTCTCTGGAGGGGTGGGGCTGGAGAGAGGCAGAAATTGACTGGGAAAGGGTGTGAGGGAACCTTCTGGGGTGATAGTTACATTTTATATCTTGAGAGAAATTTGAGTTACACAGTATTTATCAAAACTCTGTAAATATGTACTCAAGACTGGTGCATTTCATTGCATGTATATCCCACATCAAAAGAAAAAAAACTGTAAACATATATTAAACTTTAGTTATATATGTGCATTATGAAGTACTTAGGGTTAAGTGTATTGATGTCTGCAATTTACTTTGAAATGCATCAAAAATATAGACTCATAGATGGATAGATGAATAGACAAATTAGAGAGATAAATAGATGACTGATAATAGCTAGATAAAAATCGCTTTAGTATAATATTAATAGCAGACACTCCATTGTATATGTGTTCACTATATAATTCATTCAACTTTGTTGTCCATATGAAAAATGTTATAATAAACTGTGGAGGGCCAGGTGAGATGGCTCATGCCTGTAATTCTAATGCTTTGGGAGGCCAAGGCGGGAGGGTTGCTTGAGCCTAGGAGTTGAAGACCAGCCTAGGCAGCATGGCAAAACTTTGTCTCTACAATAAAAAATAAAAAAATTAGCTGGGCTTGATGGTGCCTATCTGTAGTCCTTGCTACTAAGGAGGATCTCCTGAGCCTGGGGTGGTCGAGGTTGCCATGAGCCATGATCACACCACTTCACTCCAGCCTGGGCGACAGAGTTAGACCTTGCCTCAAAAATAAAATAAATAAAGTATGGAGAATAAATCTATTAAGATTTATGACTATGTTTAATCTGTATTAGCAAATGTCTGTCTCTCTTTCACACACACACACACACACACTTTACCTGATTCTCTAGGAATTTCCAGTCCCAGGTGTAAAGTTCATTAATTTGAATGTGAACCTATCTGTGGGAACTTCATCTAAAGGTCCCTTCAGCATGTGCGGGAGAAAACATGGTAGTCCCATGTCTAGTTTTTGCTGCCTGACCAGCTTGGGCTTGGATCCTGGTTCTACTACTTTAGAAAAAGTTGTCTACTCTCTCTGAGTCTCACTCTCCCCATCTGTAAAATGGCTAATGATCACCCACCTCCATGAGTCAGTATGAGGTGGTATGATCCGTTTATTCACCAGCCAATCCCCAACCCCTACTGAGTGCTCAATACACGGACCCTCATCAGATGGGCACTCAATGAACAATGATCAATTTGGCTTGATAACAAGTTACCTTCAACACACTACATACTCCTTCATTTAGGGAAAGCCGTGCTTGAGAAATGCCCTATTTGGAAACACACTGTTTTAACATCCTAACTTCCTTCAAAGTTTTTCAAATAAAACAATCTCGGATGAGACAGGGTATGTTCGTGCGCTTTGTACATAGTGCAGCACGATGTGAACCAAAGCAGGCAAACAATTCCATGAACTAGGGACAGTCGGGGCACGAGGGTTTCTTGTACATTTCTGTAATTTTTCTAATCTTAAACACACAGGCATGCACACATACACCATCACCTTTACACGGTTGGAAGGCTGTCTCGAAGGGCAGGCTAAATAAACCCATCTCATGAGGACCTCCCACTCCTCACCCCTCCGCTGAGCATAAGTACTTCATCAGCATTTCCTTGACCGGCACAGAGCCCTGATATGTTGAACAATAAGTGCTCTGTTTCTCACACACGTGCTCATGCCAAAAAAAAAAAAAAAAAAGCTCTTGTACCTCACCAAGATGAAAACCTTCCCCTTGTTTTATTCAAACGCCTGTGTTTCAACATCATGAATTCTTAGAAGAAACCATACTAAGGTAGTCAGAATTGCACATCGCCATCCTATACATCATACTTCTTAAGGAAATAAAATGTAAAACTGTTGTCCCTGGAGAGTCTGCTCCCCTCTTCTTTCTGCAAAGTCCCCAAAACAAGATGTTTGGTGTACCTCTAAACCAAGATGGGGGTAACAGCATGGGGTTGCCAAGAGGCAATGAAGCCACCAGTGTGCTCTCATTAACCTTCCTTGTCTACTGAGAACATTCCCTTGGTAGTTTCACAAATGGTACACATTGTTTTGGGAGCATTTCCTCTGATTGAAATATTTTAATTATGGGTTCAAAGGACAACCCATAACGCAGAAGTCTGAGAACTGAGAACTAAGGTAATTCAGCAGTAGCCATCCAAAGACGATCACCTGTGAGCTGAATATAAATCTGCATGTTGCATGATGGTATAGCTGGCCCTGCCCACAGGACACCCTAGAGATTATTTTCCCAGTACAAGGGCAGGCCTCATTCATCTTCCCTGATAGGGAACTGAACCATAGAAGGCATCATGTCCATTATACTTGGCACCACTAGTACCCAGCACACATCCAGGCACGTAGCAGGTCCTCGATAAATGTTGGTTGGAACTAAATTATAAGGCTGCGGGGCAGAGGCAGCACGGTGCAGTGTTCATATGCACAGGCTCTGGAGCCTCTTAGGTTCAAATCCTGGCTCTGCTGCTTAGACAAGCTGTTTAACCTCTGTGTTCCTATTTTTCCATCTGTAAAATGGAAACAAAAATAGAATACCAATCTCATGGGATTGGGAAGATTGAATAAGTTAACAAATGCAAAACACACAGAACAGTGTTTAACATATGGTAAGTGCTATATAAATGTTAGCTACTATTTTTATTTTATCTGAGCAGTTCAGCAGGCATGGGATTCACATGAGAACTTCCTAGGTTTTCGTGGGAGAAAATAAGAAAACTGTCAGGCTGAGTGCTGTGGCTCACACCTATAATCCTAGCACTTTGAAAGGCCATGGTGGGAGGATTGCTTGAGCTCAGTCCTCAAGTGTTCAAGACCACCCTGGGCAACATAGCAGGATCCCATCTCTACAAATAATTGTTAAAAGTTAGCTGAGTGTGGTGGTGGCTTGCCTGTAGTCCCAAGTACTCAGGAGGCTGAGATGGGATGATTGCTTGAGCTCAGGAATTCGAGACTGCAGTGAGCTATAATTGTACTGCTGCAATCCAGGCTAGGTGACAGAGTGAGACTCTGTCTTTAAACCAAAAAAAGAAAAAGGAAGAAGAAAACTGTCAGACTAATCACTGAACACTACCCCTAAAAAGATCAGGCACGTGTGAGGAAGAACAGAACGGCAATCTCAGGGACCCCTGTTGCACTGGTGTCATTATTCATAGCACTTCCATTCATTCTCAAAATTATCTCAGCTCGGACCACAAATTATGTGATCACCGTACACATGATCCACCTTCAGACCCTGGTTCAGAGTGAGTGAAGAATTCAAGAATTCTTGCTGTTCCCTCAGCAATTCACTGTGCCATCAAAAATTGCCCTTTACAAACCCAGCTGCTCTGATTCTGGAGAACCCGTTCTCCAAGTGTCTTGGCAGAAACCACTACCAAACACAATAAGCAAGACTCTTTGATCGCCCAAGAGTTGCAATTAGTTGGAATGAGGAGGGACACCCTCCAGCTTTGAGAATGCTGGACCATGACCTGACATGGTGGCTCACTCCTATAATCCCAGCACTTTGGGAGGCTGAGGCAGGTGGATCACCTGAGATCAGGAGTTTAAGACCAGCCCGGCCAACATGGTGAAATCCCATCTCTACTAAAAATACAAAAATTAGCTTGGCATGGTGGTGGACACCTGTAATTCCAGCTACTCAGGAGGCTGAGGCAGGAGAATTGCTTGAACCCAGGAGATGGAGGTTGCAGTGAGCCAAGATCATACCACTGCACTCCAGCCTGGGTGATAGAGCCAGACACCATCTCAATAAAAAATTAAAAAGAATGCTGGACCTAAAGTAGTGGTGCGTAAAGGAGGACTGGCCATGAGGAAAGGCAGCCACACAAGAAACAGAAGTACAGGAAGAACAGAGCAGAACAGCCACATCAAAGAAGCTCAGGGTCGGTCACAGCTGCAACCAAAGCAATGGCAGCAGCCAAGTTACCATGGATGCTGAGGAAGATTACGAAGTGCCCTAACTCTGTCCCCTAGAAAGGGAGGGGTCTTGGGAAGTTGAGGTCTTAGCAACCCAGGTACAATATTGGATTAGTACCTGCATCTAGCATGTAGTAGGCACCTAACAAATTATCTTTGTGAAACACAACTCTGATCACTCTATCCTTGGCCCTGTTAGCAAACCTTACTCATCTGTGTACAAAACACCCCGCTGGCTCCCAGAGGTAGGCTGCGAGTGTGGAAGCCAGGGAGCAAGACAACTGTCTGGAACACTACCCCTTTCTAGTTCCTCACATATGTAAGGAGCTCATGGCTCCAGGGCTGACCTTGATGCCCATCTCTCAGTCCTCTTGCCTGGTGAACAGGCTAGCCAGTGAACAGGCTGGTCCTTTGCCTCCGAGCTCCTCCAGTGCCCAGTTCAAGCTCCCTGCTTAAGACAGGTTCTTTCAGAAGCCGTAACTAGTCAGTGCCACATATAGGCACTCAGTGGCCCTTGGACAAATGAAGGCATGTGCTTGGCAATAAGACTTGTACCTAATTCCTGAGCCTCCTTCCAAGCAGAGGGGGCTGCATCAGCATTAACATGCTTTGCCTGTCGGCACATTCTCACTCCTTGCCAGCAAAGAAAGACTAAAGTATCTAATTGGGAAATTCAGGAAAAATAATTTGGTGATGTTGACTCAGCGCCTCCCTTTCTGCTAACTGGTGAAAGGGTCTACCCAGGGGTGGTGGCCAGCTTTTTCCAGAGACACCTGTGCTGTGTGGTTAAGTCAGCCAGATCCTGAGTTTGTGGATTTGCAAGCTCACCTGGCCCCAGAACAAATAAAGTCATGCTCTTTTCAGACCAGCTTTATCTGTGTGGCCGCACTTCCTCCTTCACAGGCAAGGAGGGCAGGGAGTCCTCTAACTCCACCCTAAGAAGCAGAGTGGCCAGGAACATGTATACCTCTGAAGAGCTCTTTTTCTTCGTAACTTCATGGCAACACGACTGACAGTTATTCATTTTTCAGGCCTGAATTGATCATTGATCATCTTCATTATGTTCATTCTGAAGCCAACAGGAGAACCAAGACCAAAACTTTATTGTCTCTGCTTTCATTTCTTGATTAAACCTTTGGACTAAGCACACATCTTCCTTGTTAAACTCGCTCAAAGGAGTGTGGAGTGCTTCATCTGGACATCCACAGGAAGAAGGAAGACATGAGGTAGGCAGTGTCCTTGTGTTGAGTCAATAAGGAAGAAAATGTTGTGATCAAGAAGTGCTGTGAAGTAAAGGAAGGAAACTCTCTGGCAGGTATGCAGCCGTACCTCTCTCAGGACACTTGCACTTGGGAGTAGACAGAGACTGTTGGTCCAGAGAGGAAGAGTCAATCTTTTTGCAGTTAACATGTCCCTAGAATGAATCCATCTTCTCTAAGGATCACCATTCCTGCCATGGTTTTGAATTTGTAAGCTCTTCCTTAGGTAGAGGTTCTCAAACTCAAGTCTCAGAGCCCCTTTACACTCAGCGATTATTGGGAACCCCAAAGAGCTTTTATTTATGTAGATTATTAGTGACGATATTCAAAATTAAAATGGCTCACACCTGTTAATTCCAGCACTTTGAGAAGCCACGGCGGGTGGATCACTTGAGGTCAGGAGTTTGAGATCAGCCTGGCCAACATGGTGAAACCCTATCTCTACAAAAAATACAAAAATTAGCCAAGCATGGTGACTGGGGTCTGTAATCCCAGTTTCTCAGGAGACTGAGGCAGGAGAATTGCTTAAACCTGGAAGGAAGAAACTGCAGTGAGCCAAGATTGTGCCACTACACTCCAGTCTGGGCAACAGAGCAAGACTCTGTCAAGAAAGAAAAGAAAAGAAAGGAAAGGGAAGAAAAGAGAGAGAGAGAGAGGAAGGAAGGAAGGAAGGAAGGAAGGAA